>NC_142930.1:29204389-29214389 GCF_046866305.1 Octopus bimaculoides | reverse complement strand
GTACTTGAAATTTTTTTGCATTGAACTGCATATTATTTTGCTCTGCCCACTCATATATTGCATTTAGGTCATTCTGCAGGCTTACAATATCATCAGGATTCTTTATTGCCTGAGATATCTTTGTGTCATCAGCATAGCTAGTGACAGTGGCTCTCCGCGTGACCGTGGGCATATATACATATATACATATATACATATATACATATATACATATATACATATATATATATATATATATATATATATATATATATATATATATATATATATATATATATATATATATATATATATATATATATATATATATATGTATATATATATATATATATCTATATATATATATATATATATATATATATATATATATATATATATATATATATATATACATATACATATATATATATATATATATATATATATATATATATATATATATATATATATATATATATATATATATATATATATATATATATATTGTTTAGCACACCAATTTGGACAGAATTATCAAGTTATCATGTTTGTACGAATGAGACGGATCATAACTGAAAGCAGCTTCAGGTGTTGTGAGAAACAAATTTGTACGTGGTCTATTTCTGAGAGCTATTCTACTGGACCTCTTTGTAATATGGCGCGCTAAACGTTGTTTTAATGATTTAACGTTAAATGCTGCAGTATGCCTTTTCTGTTTCATCTCCCTACACTCTTGAGATTCCATCTGATGTGCTGCAGCATGGCTTTGCTGATCTTGAGAAATTCTCATCTCTCTTCTGCTTTGCGACTACATCAGACGTTCGGCAGCATGCCTTTGCCGATGCTGAGGAAGTCTCCTTAAACCTTTCTCGTTTGAGACTCTATCTCATGTGCTGCAATATGCCTTTGTTGATGTTGAGAAAGTCTCATGTCCCGTATCTCTTGAGACGCACGCTTTCGATTTTCTGCGCTCCCTTGCTTTTTGGTGTTTCTGGAAAGATTACTTTTCTCTTGGTGGCATATTGTTTCAATATTTTATACAAAAAATTATGAATATTGAAAAATATACATTAATTTCTATTTTTGCAAGCAGTTGTATGGATGTAGAATGTCTATAATTTTTGGACCGTCCGTGTAATTGTTTTTTGTCAAGAGTTTCACCTCCAGCTGTTCCCGTCATATATGTATATATATATGTGTAGATGTATACGTGTGTTTAATAACGTACGTAACAGGCGCGCAAACACACACACATTGACAAACACATACACATTCATATACATTCATATACAAAACGCAAACATACACACTCACATACAGTCACACACATATAGTGAGAGAGACACATACATACATACATCCATACATACATTGATGCATGTCAGTCGTCACGTGTGTAAATGTATACGTAGATGTGTGCGTATGTTTAATGAGGTACGTGACGTGGAAACACACACACTGTCCGAGAGATATACACACTCATACACCTACACACATACACATACACACATACACTCAGAGATACATACACACTCACATATATGACGTTGTCGTCGTCGTTGTATAAAATGTTCTTTACTCTCTCGTACGTATCGAACGCGCAAACATATACACAAAATGAATGAATAAATATGAAACAATGCTATAGTTTTATCACATTACAAGTAAGAGTGAGAGAATAAAAGTGAAACGACATTATATCACACAAGGATGTCAATTTCTAGACAGAAACTACAAGCCCCATTTCAGTGTATAAAACTCTAGAAGAAAATACCTTCAGCAAAATAACTTGAACTACTTTAGGATGTCTTCCAACGCATGACCTCTCAGTGGCGTGTTTGAATTCTCATTGGGGAGAAATGAAGTCTTATCAGCTGTGTCAAAACGGTTCTCAATAGGGAGGAAATGTAAATAGTTAAATAGAAGGAGTGCAATAAATTTAAAGTAATGTTGTAGAGAGGGCGTACAAGTAGCGTCAAGACAAATATATTTACGCACGCCAAACTTGAAATACACTGAAATCAATGTTTAAAGAGAGAGAGTGAGAGAGGAGAGAGTAAAAGAAACAGACTTAGAATTAAAGAGAGCAAATATTGCAGAGGGTGAAAGTGAAACAGACAGAAAAGGGAGAGACTCGCTTGAAAACTGCAGCAGTCAAACGGAAAGAATCTGTTGAAAACTGCAATTCTTAGAGAAAATCACAAGTGAAACTCTTTTTTCCCAGTCGGTTCCTCCCATCACACGAGAGCTCTGGGTAAAATGTCATAATACGTCACCACCCTTCGCACATGAGTAATGTGCGTGCAAAATTAGGGGTAAATCGGTTGAAAACTGTAGAAATGCATAAGTTACACACAGACAGATATGCTTTGTTTGATATGGATACACATATACATTCATGCACACACTCATACACACACACACACACATATATATATGTTAGACAAAATGTGATAACAAAGCCAAGGCTGTGAGGAGTGTCCAGGACATTTATAATGTAAAAGATTTCTTATTTTGTCTAATATATATATATATATATATATATATATATATATATATATATATATATATATATATATATAATCATGCTAATACAAGACCCCCCCCCACATTAGACTCCTCACTCCTATCACTATCGAACGTAGAGTTTAACTACGGTCTGTCCATAGCACTTATTTAGCGTTACCTGTAACTCTTTGGGCCTTCTAGATACCAATACCTTTCATGTATATATACATACATACATATATATATATATATATATATATATATATATATATATATATATATATATATATATGCATGTATGTATGTATATCTGTATATATATATATATATATATATATATATATATATATATATATATATATATATATATATATATATATATAAATATATATATGCATGTATGTATGTATATCTGTATATATGTATATTATTATATATATATGTAAGGTCGTGGTTATATATAATGTTTGGAAAGGTACTTTTAGAGAACCACTCAACCCGAATTCAGATCTATCAACACTTTCTGGTTCTAGAGAAATGCCTGAATTCCTGAAGCGTAGAAAATCCTCTTTTCACGACGGTCATACCGCGATGTGGGTTTGGAGAAGTGTAAATTATAATCTGAATAATAAAAAAGACAAAGAATGTCTTTAACACATCTTTAATGATTCATTGCATCTGTTTTTTATAATTTTCTTTACCGACAGTGCTTGCAGCGCCACTTTACGCAAAGATTCCAAGTGAAAATGTACTTAATGCTTGCGGTGTTAAACATTAGAGTGACGATTTATAAGACTAGCGTCAAAAGTGCGCGTTCACATTGTCTTGCATCTTCTAGACATTGTGATTTGGCTTATATCGAGAGGAAACAATGTCTGGAAGACACACAATGTTATGTCCAGATCTGTTGCCTTTCGTATTCATCCTGCTGGATCTAAAACAAGTCTTCACTGGCAACAATTTAATGACATAGACAAGATTGTAAGGTTGTAAATAAATGGGTGGAATAGTAAATGTCTCAAGAATATTCAAATTTGGGTTCAAGAATGGTGCAGTTCCCTACAGAATGTTTTGGTTTTGAGTGTTGATTTTGTTCTTAATTTTCGGTGTGTGATTTTTTTTGCCCCATTATTGCATGTTTCCTTCGTGAATATTACTTGTATTTGGCTTACGATGATAGTGTAGATTTAACCAGAAATACATCTGTATTTATTGGTTTATTAGCTAATCATATATACAGTGATAAACAAATATACAAAAATGTGTAATTAGAATTTGAATTGAATGAAATAAATGAGTTAGTAATAAGTCATTTCTGGAAAGAAATGTGGAAGAAATGTAACGATTTTCTGCTCATCCGCATCTTCTACTGTTTTCACTGATCTTCCGTCTTACGCATCTTTTCATTTCCTTTCTTTAAACAAATATGGCACCCTTCGACCTTAGTACAGCCTCGCTTAACTTGTCTGATTGCTCAATTCTCCAAGTGTTTATAACTATTCATTACTCTCTTTTTCTCTCTCTCTCTGCTTCTCATTTTCTCTCTCTGTCTGTCTTACTCTCTGTGTACCTCTCTCTTTCTCCCTGTCTCTAACTCTATCTCTCTCTTTCTCTCTCATGATGTCCCCCTTTTGTAATCAATTATATTTTATTTCCAGTTTAATCTCGCTTGTATTCTGCTCCTTGTCTCCTCTCTTCAGCTCTTTCTCTCTGTATATTTACTCACTGTAACTCTATTGCTGCCACTATCTCTTAAATATTCCTTCCTCGATTGTCTGCCTCTCTATTTTATCGAACGTATCGACGTCTTCAGCCTTACTTCACCCTCATATAGTACGTTCTGAATACATTATGCTCCCTGTCACCTTCATCTTCTACAGCCCCACTTATATTTCCTTTTAACTCTTCCGTTCACTTTATCTAGCAATAACTCATTTTGTGTTAATTTATGTCCCTCTTCCTTTCTTCCGACCTGCCCTACCAACTCCTTCTTTATCTCTCACTGCATTGTAGTAACAAGAAACCAATAACATCGACCGATCCAACGCCCTTGTCTGCGAAATTTTACCTCAATAACTAGCGATGCTGAAAATTATCCGGCTTTCGTAGAAAGACGCCAGCTGACAACGTACAACACTTCACTCGTTTGCTGTTCCCTTCGATCAACACACATTAATCTGCTTCTTATTGATTATAGATAAAAGGAACTTCCCCAAGTAAAATGCTAACTCACAATTATATTTTTTTTATTTCCTTTTCAATCTACTCTGGCTAAAGGGCAACTGACTCGGTAAACAGTTCACCCGAGTTTTGTTTCTAATTGAATACGATGTATATTCAACAGATGTTTCATGTCAAGAATTTTATTTTCTCATTTATCATACATACGGAAACAATGATACCTTCAGAATGGTCGAGACAACAACACGCCGGAATAAATACATTATAGTATTTAGATTTGCTTCGCTACGTTCAGATTTCTTAGTGAGTTGGTTTTGACGTCGTCGTCATTCTCCAGAAAATAGCCAGTGGATTGCTTTACATTAGCGGTGACTCAATCATTTATACAGTGTGACAAGAAGAATGGCCATACACTCTACGGAAAATGCATCACTATTTAAATACAGAGTTCGGATCTTACCGATATCAAATAAGTTCTTCATCTTTTTGGGGTCGATAAATTAAATCAACATTCCATTTTGTTTAAACAAGATCATTCATTATAAAATGAAGTATCATTATTAGCAAACGCGTGGGTGTAAAGAATAAATGTCATACAGTAACTAATTATCTCCTTTGGCATTCTGGGTACACCTATGTAATGCAAGTGCCATTAGATTCATATTTACAAGATCGATAATGTGATCAAGAAATATTAGTCATGCAAATTGAAAAAAATAGTCATCTGTATAATTTGAATACAGATGTTAAAAATACATAATGTAGTAATGAACTTAGGGGATGGTTTAATGGATGGATTACTGTCCCATCTAACACACTGCTTCGCGAATAATATAGATTTATTACAAACATATACAGGTAGAAAGTTTAGTTGAATCAACTGCAAATGATTTTTTGTTTTTTATCCATCCTTGGTAAAAATGAAATTATGACTCAGTGACTCGAGTAGTCATGAAATACAGGAAATTGGAACTAAACACGTCAAGCTCGCTATCATGTTCTGGCAGTTTCACTTCTAAATATAGAATGTGTTGTCATCCAATAAAACCAGAATACCTGTGCTAAATGTTATATATATCGTTTCATACTAAAATTCAATTCCTCTAACTTTTTGGACACCAAAGTGTTTAAAAACTCGCTTAACTTAAAGCATTATAATTTAAAGAAATTCTTTATTGTATTTTTAAAAAAAATCAAAACATCTTTACTGATAAATTCAAATTTACCGCATCGGCAAACAATTTATACATATTCTTCTTCAAAAATTATACTGTCTAGTGGTTTCCGAAAAAAAAAAAAGTATTTCGATAAGACATTTTTATGTAGTTATCAAAATTAAAAATATAAATTTCTATCTAATTTTTGCGCACACAGCAAAATTTTTACTATCATTATTTCATTAAGTCGATACTGAAAGGAATTATCGTTTCTATCATATGTAGTGCAGGGTATTTCGCAGTACCTCGTTTCATCCAACATGAGTACAGGAAAATAATGGAAATTTTAGCACTGTAAATCATTTCTCAAATGGTATAAAAACTGCAAACGTCTCAACCACGTCTGTCTGATGTCTCATATTCTGTCAAATCTATATGTTAATGAGCTTTAGAAATGTACCTTTGAAGTATAAAACATTTACAAGATTTAAGATCCATTAACAGTTCTCAAATGATATTTGGCCGGCATGTGTACTAGAGAAGAAAAGAACTGCTTAATCAACTCCACAACGAACATTTGAACGTAAATATACGTAACTAAATGCACTAATGTAACATCCTTATGCCATTGTGAGAAATGAATACATGCTTATCATAATTCTTTCCACTACAGGCAAAAATCTCACTGTTCTCGACCCAGAAAGAAGGATGAATGGCAAAGTCGACCACGATTTTGAAACCTTACCTCGTCGCCTTATACATGCTTAATATAATTAAAGTGAATATTGTTGCTAGCTAACATTATTAAAGAAGTAGGGAATTCCAGTGGAAATGGAACACAAAATGTTCAGTAATGAAACTGAAATAACCTTTCTTATTCTGCGAATTCAGTATTTGCATATATTGTAAATTAGATGATTTTTCTTAACAGATGTAATGTTGTAAACTGATAGTAAGCCGAGGAAAATGAATTAATATATTAGAGGTTTAATTTTCTTTATTCCATTACTCTAGAGTTGATAATAATATATCATTACGTAGAAAGACATATTGGACTTGATTCAAACGAATGAGAATGCTCGTTAACAAAGTTGGGCTTGTACCAAATGATCATAAATTGAATGATTTCTGACATTGGTGCATCGTATACATTTTGTGGGAGGAAACTCAGCCGATTAAAACGACGCCATCACATTAACAAATCAGAGAGTATGGAAAGAAGGTTTCATTTTAGAATTATCTGAAAGTTTAAGATAAACCGACATAACTAAATACAGAAAACAGTTTCTCCAGCACCCTACATCTCTCCGTCACAGTTTTATTTTAATTTCTATAAAAGCACAGAACATATAACATGTGTGATCACAACTGCATTGAAAACACGTGCAACAGAATGCAGGGTTAATGAAAATACTTGAAGAAATATTAGTTAGAGCTCATTACAATCTATATGCTAATCCTCCCCAGGCAATATCGCGTTTCATGCTTTCGACGACAGTAGTATCAATGATGCTGAATATATGAATGACATACGTAATCTACAATGTATGTGCCTGTGTCAAAGTGAGAAATTAATATTTGTTAATGGATATGGTGGTCATTGAAGATCAAAGATTTAAGTTGACGGACTCAATTTCGCAAAGGAGTTTCGATTCCCAAGTAATACTATTTTATTCCCCGTACATTGAATCTACACAAGAGCTATCTCGTTCTCCTTTCATCTTTATTATCGATGTAAATAAAGGAAAGTGGCTTCAATGTGAAGTTGAAAGTGAGTCATCAATTGATATCTTCAGTTTCCGTTATGTCGTTTGAATATTGATTTCTTACGATGGTACCAGGCAGCAAATTTAAAGGGGAGTATAGTAAATTGAATCTACTCAGAGCAAGCTTTATACTTATTGTATCAGGTCCGAAGGAAGAAAAATCATTGTTGGCACAGGAGAAGATTAACGTTGTAATCGACACTGAGTGGATTATAAATCAAATCGTAGGACAATAGCAACATGATGTAAATTTTACCTGATAGATTTACTCCAATGTAAGACCACTTCACAACATATAAGTGTATTGAAGTTAAATACAGTTAGTTGGCAGAAATAATATAATACCTGACTGTAAAAAAAAATTGTTCACTTTGTTCCTTTGCTTTAGACAATACTAATTGTAGTTAATTAACTAAAATGCTTACCAAAATAAATGTGAGCTGACGGAAGTTTTGCATTCGAAACACAAGAGCTGTGTGATGGAAAGAGTGCTCTTGACTAACTATCATTTTTTAGCTCCTTGTCTTTCCTGTTTTCATTTCTCACAGACATTTACAAAATACGTAAAAAAGCGAAAGAAAGTCCCGAAGAGGATTAACCATCTTATACCTTTGAAATCATTTACTTATTTGGATAGTCAGTTTCAGCGAAATCAATTATATGTACTGATTCCGCAATCTGAAAATTCAACTTGGATCACTAAATTATCTCAACTATTATTGTTCATTTTCATTTCACTTCTATAAGGTCAGTCAAAAGTGTTCACAGTCGAGTTAATTACGTTTATTTGAAACTGATTTCAGCATAAAATATGAGGCGATCCTGATGACGCTGTATGTTAAAGAGCGTTAAAAGAAATGTTTGCCGTTTTAAATGAGAAGAAATATGTTACCTTAATACCTAGAGTTACAAGGTTTAAGATCTCTTTGCTTTTCTCAGATGGCATTGAGTCTGCATTGACTTAACTGAATAGATATAAAAATACAAACATGCACAAAAAATTTAAAAATCGCCATCACACACAGCCACGCAGACAGAGACACACACAGCCACGCAGACAGACACACACACAGCCACGCAGATAGACACACACACAGCCACGCAGACAGACACACACACAGCCATGCAGACAGACATACACACACATACATAAAAAATACGTCCTCACGTTCGTAGTTTTCCTTTTTTTTTCGTGTTTATATTCGTTTATTTAAAATGTTTATTCATTTGGTTTTATCTATCTATCTATCTATCTATCTATCTATCTATCTATCTATCTATCTATCTATCTATCTATATATATATATCATTATAAATATACAGGGATTAGCAATTGAGTTGCTTCTCCAACATACTGAAAATTTAGAAATAGCAGTCAAAGAACTACTGATTCCAAACTACAAATTTTTCTCTTGGTTTGTTTACGCTTTTCCCTCCGTTTTTTTTGTTCTATGTGTGCCATAAATATCGCCATCCGCTTTAGAGAAAAATTTGTAGTTTGGAATCAGTAGTTCTTTGACTGCTATTTCTAAATTTTCAGTATGTTGGAGAAACAACTCAATTGCTAATCCCTGTATATTTATAATGATAAATAGTTTTACCGATAAAGGTTTTTTTCATACTGAACTACTTGGCAAAATTGTTAATTATTAATTCTATTATTAATTGACGATTCTCTGCCCTTATTCTTGTATATATATATATATATAGTTTGGAACAAGGCCAGCCATTTCGCGGGATGGGGGATGTCGATTACATCCACCCCAATGCCCAAATGGTATTGAATTTATCGACCCAGAAAGGATGAATGGCAAAGTTAACTGCCTCGGAATTTGAACTCAAGACGGATGACACACCGGTAATTACTTTGCTCGGCATGCTAACAATCCTGCCAGATCACCAACTTATTTACATATATATACGTACATACGTACATACGTATATACAAATGTCGGTGTGTATTGCGTACCATCACTTGATAAATGAAAAACTGTATAAACAAACGACTTAATGTATACTGAATGTAAAAGATGAACGGAAGACAAACAGAGGGTCCGTGAATCTTCATCAGTTATCGACCAATTGGTAATATTCAGTTCCGCACCTTTAACGATGACTGAACGTTTCCCAATTGGCAGTGCTCGCAAAAAATAGCTTTCTTTGGAGAATTGGAGAAAAGAGTAAACGAAACAAAACAAAACAAGGACAAGGACACAGAGTGTGATCTAGGATGCCGGACAAGGACAAAGTCGAACAAGAGGAGCCAAAGAGACGGGAATAGGTTTTTGTATACTAGTGTAGCTCTCTCTTTTGCCTTCATTCTTTCTCTTACCCTCTCACTTCTATAGTAACCTTTCCACTTCTTTTTTCTCTCTCGCTTGTATTCTTAGCCTTTCTCCTTCCTCTTCA
>NC_142930.1:29189389-29201889 GCF_046866305.1 Octopus bimaculoides | reverse complement strand
TAATATAAAGATTTCGTGATCACCAAATTCTTGTAAATCTATATAAAAATACTAATTGATTATATCATCAATTTTAGAAGCGGCCATTATTTCTGTGATTAAGTATATACTACATTCTTAAAATGATTATTTAACAGTGATTGCAAAACTCTTAGCTCTTATAAAAAAATTAAAAAAACACATGTCATTTTTGGAGGTTATCTACATTTTGATTTTATGTGAGGGAAGCTCTGTGGCTGCTCTACCATGAATTCATTTTACATAGAAAGTAAAATGATACGTGTGCAGGTTTCAAGCGATATAGGACTGCCTACACAGTAACGACTAACAAAACACTTTAGTAGAAAAGCGAAGGCGGGGAGGCCATCATTGCTAGTAATAGTCCCATTATATCAATTTTCCTAAATTCTTCTCATTGAATTTTATATGAGGTTGCGAGCAGGATTTTACGTTACTCACGGTCACTTTGTCAAACACAGTCGCATTATTTATGAGTTATGCAAGCGATGGGCATGTATCCATCCATCCACCCATCCATCGTAAGCATTTGTGTGAAATCTTAGCAAACACCATGTAACTCTAAGTAGCACAGCAGTGGTTGAAGTCGTGTGTACGTAGGAATTGATCATCCTTTTCTAGATGTAAATTGTGTATACATAATAAAATACTATCTATCTATCTATCTATCTATCTATCTATCTATCTATCTATCCATTCATCCGTCCGTCCGTCCGTCCGTCCGTCTGTCTGTCTGTCTGTCTGTCTGTCTGTCTGTCTGTGTGTATGTCTGTCTGTATATAACTATATATATATATACATAAATACATACATATCTATATCTATATCTATAGGAAAATAAATAAATAAATAATAATAATAATAATAATAATAATAATAATAATAATAATAATAATAATAATAATAATAATAATAATAATAATAATCTATTATGTTGTGATTACTCTAGTTCACAGAACTGTAGAAATGATTTGTGACATCACTGCCCCCAAGGTGCATCGGTTTTGCCTTTCCCTTGGATAATGTCGGTGAAATGGATAGATGAAGCTAGTGTGAATGAGCGACTGTATCAGGACAACAGAGTCTTTTATAAACGGTGTTTAAAAAATAATTTCATTTAACAGGCTGCATTTTTATTAGTAAACATATTTTTCTCTGTCTGTCTGTCTGTCTGTCTGTCTGCTTGTCTCTCTCTCTCTCACATGCACATATGTATAGAACGTTCTGATACTCTATATATCGGAACAGCAAGATTTCTCTTATATGCAGCGAATACACGCTTCCCACTGATGATCTGCAGTACAATGAAATCACGTTGTATGGCAATTCGAGATCCCATGAGAGACGATTCTCGTTTGATACGATCTGTGTGTTTTTATATAACAAGGGCCTATATGAGAGGATCTCTCAAGATTAATAAACCTGTATCCATATTAAGCCGGACATAATGATTACCTTTTGATACTAATACTGCTTATATTGCTAATTATTAATATACATACACATATATATAGATATAAATACATACAAACATATATATATATATATATATATATATATATATGTGTGTGTGTGTGTGTGTGTGTGTGTGTGTGTGTGTGTACACATACTATATATACATATATATATATATATATATATATATATATATATATATATATATATATATATATATATATATATATAGAGAGAGAGAGAGAGAGAGAGAGAGAGAGACTTAGATATACATACATATGGACAGAGTAAGATATATAAAGTAGAAATACAAATAGTTGCATTCATATATAATTTAATTCAATGAGCTTATTTGTCTATGGTTGAATATATTATAGAATACTTCCAAGTTACCTTCGACACTCAATGGGACTAATATTCATGAAAATATGAATTCACGTTCGCATACTTTCGTATAATTTTCACGAATTTGCGTATAGCCACTTCTAGTCTCGTTGCCTTTATATTAGTATGAATGTGTAGTCTATCATATTCATTTTATGTCTGAATAGGTGTTATGCTTAAAAATACTTGTTGCGTGTTAAAAAAATATGAATAAAAATGATAAAAATTACGATTTATCAAATTAAACTCATTTTATTGAAACGTAAGCTGATGGATGCTGGTTCCCAGAAATGTTGCCAGGAGCTAATATATATTTCCCATTATATGCATAACCAAAAAGAGTGTGTGCGAAGAGAAAAAAAGGAAGCATTTTAAGATGTAAATTTTATATTATATGTAAATGGTTACATATACACCAAATTTTACTGAGCGTAGATATATTATCTGCAGACAAATATTGTAATTGGGTATACATCAACAAAGAATTCAATTCATTATATAATATATTAAACTTTTATTATTGTATAAGAAATTCACATCAAATTTATATATATATAATATGTGTATAATAAAATATAGCTGGCAGTCTATAGATTAACGTATATATTTTCCCACTATATAGATCTCAAGGCATTTATTTACTGTGGTTCGGAATATGGTACTTAGTTTACGCTCCTGCATTTACATATCAATATCTCATCCATCAGTGTGTGTATATATATATATATATATACATTCTGTAAATAGTGATAATATTGTACGCGTGGGACTCGAACCCTACATTTTCCCACCTTTAGTCATTGCACAGTGATCGATTATAGGCTTTAGGCTTATAGAATATTATATTATTATTATTTACAGAACAGTAATAATCAACGGTGCTTAACAAAAATCTTCGCCATGATAGATCGCTAGTCACTACACATTTTCTATTTTCTCTCCTTGTTTCTTTCTGTGTTCCTTTGTGTAGAAGAGAATAGGCTCGAAACGTTAAAGACTTTTTCAGTTCCCAAGCGTTAATCTAATATATCTGTTTGTTGTCTACACCACCTGTCTTCGTCTTTTGTTTTCTTTTTGCTAATTCTGCCCATGTATATATATATATATATATATATATATATATATATATATATATATATATAATAATAATAATAATAATATTAGCGACAAAAACTATATATATATATACATATATAATATGTAGGTAGGTATGTGTGTATGTGTATGTATATGAATAACTAAGGTTGTAGGATTACAGATCATTAGACATCGCTCGAGCCATAGGTTTGTTTAATCGTTCCTTTGGTCGAGTGTACACGTTAGATATCGGAGAATAAATTAAGAACACTAATTACTTTACTTAGGTGTTGAAGTAATCTCACTTACACTGCTATGAACTGCTATTCATCATAAATCAACAAAATATGTTGTGAAGTTCAAGTGTCAGAATTTCTGCATGTCGTTAGAACGAAATAAGTTCAATTATTTTGTTTACGTGTGGCGTCGGTTAAACAATATTAGGAAATTTCTTTGTAAGATATATATCACAGGATTTCGATCAATCGTAAAACGTTGGTGTCTTATCGAGCATTGATCATGAACTGTTATAGGTCACTCCTTTTATCTCTTGATCTCCAGATAAATTTATTACTTCGTTAGAGAACACACCCTTGACGAATGATAAATATATATGAACGGCAAAATTCTGCGATTAATTTCATTCACAGACAATGCAATAAAGTTGTCATAGACCCTTAGTACTCTAATTGGCTGCAGATTATATTTGTTATAAAGTCTCTTTCATTGAAACCTTAGGCCGTATAGGTGTTAATTCTATATATAACAAACACTTACACATAGTGAGACATACACATTTACTTTGACAGGGTTCAGCAATTGGATAAAATCATAGCCGCTACAATTTCAAGGATTATCACAAATATGACGAAACCATACCCTGTCTGGTACAAATTTTATGGATGTGTTTATATCTGATGGCTAAATTTACCTTCAAAGCAATTATGAATTAAATATCTCACAAAAAAGTTTATATTGTCCTTTGCAAAACTCAAACATGATTAAGCACAAACATACATGTATGTACGTATGTGTGTGTTTGTATCTGTGTGTGTATATATACGTATATATATGTATGTACACACATGCAGTCACACGCACACGCAGTAATATACATATATAGTCAAATCGAATAATCGAACATTAAAAATAACAATAACAAACATGGGGATGTGCACATGGAATCTATTATTTTGACGCTTGGTAAAAAGAGAGAGTTTTCATGTTTCAGACATAGCTATTTGAAAGGAGAATGGACAAGTTGAGAGAAGGAAAAAATCACCAACAGCACATGTTTAGTTACAATATGTAAGAATTTATACACGTACATATTGATATATATGTGAATTTTGAATTTTGTCAACATGGTGGGCCACTTCGTAAGTAGCCTACCGTGTCTTTCTCCATATCATTAGCATTGTCCTACATATGAATTCATGACTGCATTTTGACCTTCAAGTGAGCCTTCTTGACTATGAGTGAGGAATGAGAGATGAAATATTTTGCATTCTTAAGAGAACCGATGGTCATTGGCATGTGGTTCTAGACATGTTAGATGTATTTTTGCCGGGTCAGATTCTCGGTGATTGTGTGTGTGTGTGTGTGTATGTGTGTGTGTGTGTGTGTGTGTGTGTGTGTGTGTGTGTGTGTGTGTGTGTGTGTGTGTCTGTGGCTTCATTTGGAGTAGCTGCGAAAGTTCTGAAGAGCAATCATGTTTACAATATGTGAGCATTGGTAGTGTGATTATTGCTCGGACATAAAGTTGATCTCAAGGTCACCGCTTTTCATGGATTCAGCTCAGGTTTGACGTATGTGCAGGTTACGTGTAGAAAATGAATGGTTGGGATGCTTAGGGATTTATGAGGTTTGTATCATCTGCAAAAGAGGAGGCGTTATTGTCTGTGTGAAACATAAATATTGAATTACAGATGAAAGTGTGTGGGAGATAAAACCTGAACCAAGAAAATATCAGATTTAAATGAAAGCGTTTCGGAATATCTGATGTGATGCTACCGGTATATAAGGTTAGTGGCCAATGCAGCTAATTCTTGGACAATTTCTATTGGAGATCCGCATGCTAAATATGCGGAAGGCTTTGCTAATATCTAAGGCAAAATGCAGCTTCCAACAAAATTTTCCAATATGATAGCTTACTCAGCTGTATGAATAATCTCCAATAGATTTAGCTTTGCGAAAAGCGTGCTTGTAGTGAATGAAGAGAAAAAGTGAGATTCCTGGTGATGCAGAACGTCATTGTTAATATCGGTCTCCATTACTTCAGAGTTGTTAGAGTAAGTGTTTGCATGTGTTATTAAACCCCTCTTATAATTTTGCTGGTTGTGTTATTAACGTCTGCGGTGTATGAAGAACACTGAGTGATTACTCGAAATCATGCTGATGTTGTTCTTATCAGAGCGCGAATATACCTAATTACAACAATGATAAAGTTTCAAATTTCAGAATTTTTTTTACTAATTTGTTAGATACCAACATACTGATTCTTCATCGGAATAAACTGTATATAGTTTCATGAAATATTAGAATCCCCACATAGTCGCCAATAAAGAAAGAAAACACGAAACAAATATATGGACTATAAAATACAAAAAAAAAAAAAAAATTGAGAGTAAATGCGTCATGTAGTTATGTATACATTCTACATCACCTTTAAATTGTATGAGGTACATATTCATTCTAAACATAAATGTCGCTTAATTAAGCCTGCAAAAGTGAATTGGGATCAATCAGCAAGCGTGTTCTCGCCGCAATTAACCTTCAAATTAGAAGCAATGCAACACTAACACAATGGAATTCCTGTGCCGCCAATATCATGTGATTTCTCGGCATGGAGAACAAATCATAATACATATTTTTCCAAATGCTCAGTCACCTACGCGCTATCTCAAAATACTATCTCCTGCAATAGTGGTAAAAATTCCAGAGAGATTTTACCACTAATGGTGAATGATATAAGAGAAATAATAAACATCCATGAGTAGATCTTGTACCACAACGAAAAAAGCTCATCTGTTCTGTCGACATGATGATATAAATGATTTTGGAGCAGCGGCTCTTGAGCTCATGTGAATGATTAACCTAGACGCCTTCAGAAATCTCAAATTACTCTACCACATTCTCGTTCAAAGAATGGAGACGATATTTTGGCAATCTCACATAGCATGTATGGCCACAAGACAAATTGATTTCGAAAAGGCCTCATAACTACACAAAGGCAATTCTGTGGAAATATCATCATATCAAACATTGAAAGTGGTGAGATCAATTCAGTATCTATTTCTCTGACATGTATCAATATAGCTAAGAGCATGCACACACAAACACACATATAGACACACACACACACACCTACACATACACGGTGCACACGTATGTACGCACATATATACTTCACGAGTCATTTACTCCAATATCACTTGAAGTTTCATACATGGAAATTACACGTGTAGACATTCATTCAATATTCTATGTGATTGTTCAGACGTATAAATTTAATGTGAAGAGCTCCGAGTAACAATGGCGTGGATAAACAAACGAGTACTATTAAATGTAGTCTGTGTGCAAAGAATTGACTACTATTTTATTTTCTTTGTAAACACACACAAACGCACGCACATGCAGACACAACACTCACATTCATATATACACGTACATATGTGAATATAAAGGAATATATATATATATATATATATATATATATATATATATATATATATTCATATATTGTGAATTCTCCCTGTATATATATATATATATTGGCTTGGCGATAACTATTAATTTCCAGTACCGCTGCCGTAGTCTCCTTTAGAGAGACTTAGAAATATTAATAACTCTATATATATATATATATATATATATTGATACATACATACATACGTATGGCTATAGATATAGATATGCATATATACATATTTAAATACACGTGTGTCTACATATTGTCTTATTGGATGGTTTATACTTATAGATGATGTTGTTGTTGTTATTACAACAACCGCACTAATAATAATAAAAATGGTAATAATAATAATGATGATGATGACGATGATAATAGTATGCTCAGTAAACAAGTGTCACCTAAGCCTGTTTTCTGTTGGCAGCTGACACTTTCCCTCATACCCTGCAAAATAAGCTGAGAGATTTCACCAACTAATAATAATAATGGTTTCAGATTTTGCCACAAGGGCAGCTTTTTCGGGGAGGGTATGAGTCGATTACGTCGAACTCAGTATTGAACTGATACTTATTTTATCAAACCCGAAAGGATGCAAAGCAAAGTCGACCTCGGCAGAATTTAATTTCAGAAAACAGTGACGGTCGACATGCCGCTAAGCGTTTTGCCGCGTATGCTAACGATTCTGCCAGGGAAGAGGTAAGGGAAAACTGAACCACTTGGTATATCTGGGAACACTCGCGGAAGATGGAATCAAACACAGTCACATGAAGGAAAATACAAAAAACGAGTACCCACGGCGAGTGAGAAAAATATTGGCTTCAAAGCCAAATGCTAGAAACACGGTTTCGGCAATAAACTCGCGCGCAGTCGCAGTAGTTCAGTATAACGCTAGAATCCTGAAGTGGACAGAGGAGGAACTAAAGGAGATGGACAGGAAGGCAAGAAAGCTTCTAACGATGCATAGACCCTATCATCTACGTGCAGACACTGATGGCTTATACAAGAAAGAGCAAATGGAGGAAGATGACTGATAAGTGTGAAAGACTGCGTGTGAATCGAACTCGAGAGCTTAATGATATGCGTAGGGCAAAGTGAGTAAACATTACTAGTGACAGTTATGAACGAGGGTGTATTGAAAGCAGAGAGAAAAGGAAAAACAGGAGGAAGTACACAAAGGACACAAAGAAGAATTACGCAAGAAGGGACTACACAATCAATTCTATGGAGCCACAACAGAAGTTACAGGAAAAGATTGATCAAGGTGGCTGATGAAAAGAACACTAAAAGGGACCGAGAGCACTATACTGGTAGCGCAAGATGAAGCTTTGTCCACGAACTGGAAGGTCAATCTGAGGAAGGAGCAAGTGTCTTTGTTGTGCCGCATCTGCAATAGAGTAGACGAAACCATTGTCCATATTACAAGTGAATGCCCTAGATTTGCCCAGTACCACTACAAGTTGTGGTGACACGATCACGTAGTGAATTGTGCAGCATTGGAAACTGTGTGAAAGTGGGAGGATAGAGAGAGGAAAGACTTGGTATTAGCTCAAACTGCAGAGTGTGACGGAGTCTGAGACTAGCAAAATCTTCTGGGATTTCCCAATGCAAATAGATAATGTGCTAGATGATAAAAAGACCGGTTCTAGTGGTGGTCGACAATTGTGCACCACATGTGCTCCATAGTTGATGCTGCGTGCCCATTTAACCCACGAATAGAGAAGGAAGGCGGAAATATCGATAGATACAGCACTCTTAAGTAAGAAATAGTCCGGCTATGGAAAATGAAGAAGGTGAAGAAAGTGCTAAATATCCTCTTAATCTGTGGTATTAAGCAGAATATCTGCTGTAGCCCATCATTTATACAAAGACAAAACAATATACATGATAACACTTCCAATCAATTAAGATCAAAAGCCATGAGTGCCACTGTCTGGTACTGCATCCGGGTATAGCCACTGCCTGGTACTGCATCCGGGCATTATTATTATTATTATTATTATTATTATTATTATTATTATTATTATTATTATTATCATTATTATTTTTTTGTTTTTTTGTTTTGCATTTGTACAAGTTGGATCCAAGTCTCACCCAGAGACCTCAAGAGACAAAAAGTTAGAAGTTCATGTAGGTGTTATGCCTAGGGTACCGTATATTTGGATTTGTACATTTGGATTTGTACCAGAGAATGTTTAAGAAACCATAAGAAAATTATGTGTTTGTTTTAAAATTTGAGATCACATAGACAATATTTTACGTAGGATATGGGCAGTTCCCATCAGCAGTATCTTTTGAACTTCAGCCATTTTGGGGTTTTCTGGTATCTGAGCTAGGTAGTAATCAGCCCGTTTCGCTGTCATTCCCAGGACACCTAAGACAATAGGTATTGTTTTAGCCTTCAGGTTCCGCATTTTGGTAATTTCTATTTCAAGATCTTTATATTTGCTCAGTTTTTGGTAGGTCTTGACAGATACATTTATATCGATTGGAACAGTCATATCAATGAGTAGGCATGATTTTTGTCTGAAGTCTTTCAGTATGATGTCTGGCCTATTTGCGTCTATCTTTCTGTCAGTTTGAATGGTGAAGTTCCAGAGGAGTGCGATGTGATCATTTTCAAGTACTGGGGCTGGTTTGTGTTCCCACCAGTTTTTATCATGGGGCAAGTCCAGGTTTTTGCAAATTACCCAGTGAATATATTGTGCAGCTCTATCATGCCTGTTGAGATACTCTGTAGGCGCAAGCAGATTACACATGGAGACAACATGATCGATGGTGTCATTTTGTTGTTGGCATATACGACATAATGGGGAGCTGCCGTTCTTTAATATGTTGGCCTCGTAGTTCTTTATAGGTAGGCATTGATCTTGGGCTGCTATGATAAACCCCTCTGTTTCTGATTTCAAGCCAAAGGCTATTAGCCATTAGCCATTATTATTATTATTATTATTATTATTATTATTATTATTATTATTATTATTATTATTATTATTATTATTATTGTTTAGTGGTTTTATTTTATAACGTGCTTTCACTTCACTACCGAGCGCAGCTCTGTGTGCCTTGGGTATGTGCTGTGGTTTGCTGTGATGATCTTATGGTTACTGTATTGAAAGTGTTTTGCGTAGGATGTGTGCAGTGCCCAGTAGTGCAATTTTCTGTTTGTTATATATACATTTATAAGTGCTGGTGTTTTTGCTATGTATTTGTGTGAATATTTTTTTTATTATACCTAAGGCACCTACTATAATAGGAATTGTTTCTGTTTTTAGATTCCACATTCGAGTTACCTCTATTTCCAGGTCTTTGTATTTTGAAAGTTTTTCCATTTCTTTTGGGGAAACGTTATCATCTGCTGGTATTGATACATCAATTAGAAAGCATTTTTTTCATGATCTTTGACAACTATATCTGGTCTATTTGCCTTAATTTCTCTATCTGTGTTTATTGGCATATCCTAGAGTATGGTTGCTTTCTCGTTTATTATTATTAATATTATTATTATTATTATTATTATTATTATTATTATTATTATTATTATTATTATTATTATTATTATTATTATTATTATTATTATTATTTGTTTTGCATTTGTACAAGTTGGATCCAAGTCTCACCCAGAGACTTCAAGAGACAACAAGTTAGAAGTTCATGTAGGTGTTATGCCTAGGGTACCATATATTTGGATTTGTACATTTGGATTTGTACATTTGGATTTGTACCAGAGAATGTTTAAGAAACCATAAGAAAATTGTGTTTGTTTTAAAATTTGAGATCACATAGACAATATTTTACGTAGGATATGGGCAGTTCCCATGAGCACTATCTTTTGAACTTCAACCATTTTGGGGTTTCCTCGTATCTGAGCTAGGTAGTAATCAGCCCGTTTCGCTGTCATTCCCAGGGCACCTATGACAATAGGTATTGTTTTAGTCTTCAGGTTCCGCATTTTGCTAATTTCTATTTCAAGATCTTTATATTTGCTCAGTTTTTGGTAGGTCTTGACAGATACGCATATATCGATTGGGATAGTCATATCAATGAGGAGGCATGATTTTTGTCTGAAGTCTTTCAGTATGATGTCTGGCCTATTTGCGTCTATCTTTCTGTCAGTTTGAATGGTGAAGTTCCAGAGGAGTGCGATGTGATCATTTTCAAGTACTGAGGGTGGTTTGTGTTCCCACCAGTTTTTATCATGGGGCAAGTCCAGGTTTTTGCACATTACCCAGTACTATTATTATTTAAGACGTCGCACAGTATGCAATATCCTGTTCTTGTTGCCTGAGTATATTGTGTCTATCGGGAGTTTGTACTGTCTGTGAAGTCACAGCAAGGACTACAGACAGACAGTACTGTGCGAAATATCCGTGCAGTTCCTAGTAATGCCGATTTTTGCAATTCACCTAGATTGTAGTGTATTTCTGAAGCTTCCAAGTATTTCTTCAGCTTGGTTGATATTGAACCCAACGTTCCGCTTACAACAGGGAAAACATTTATGTTCGAATTTTGTAGCTGCCTCATTTTGGCGATCTCATTTCTCAGGTCTCCATATTTATCAATCTTTTTTCTTTCTTTGAAGATAATATATTGATCCCCTGGCACGACCACGTCGATTATTAGACACTGTTGTTTGTCCCTGTTAAAGGTTACTTTATCCGGCCTACGGTGCTCTTACACCTTGCCTTTCTGGATGTTAAAGTCCAAGAGGATTTTTGCCTCCACTTTTCGTCCATTACCTTTTCTCTGTGTATGTTGGTATGTTGGTACCAAACACTCGTATCCTATACTTCTGGCATAGCAGCTAGTTAACCTTTTGACCCTCTTCCCACATAATCTGCAAAACGTTCGTCGCACTGTGATTCTCCCGTTGATTTCTATGTATGAGATTCAAACAACCAATTTGCATTTTATAAACTTTATTTTTCTATTTCGTACTTGTATCGTTGTCTATAGCTCTTATGAGATTTTAATCTAGCCACTCTCTTACAGATATGACTACAGATTAGAATATGAGATACATACGAGGAGATTGCCACAAAGACAACTCACTTCTATTGTCGATGAATGAAACATTGCTTTCTGTAGTTCTTTAATTTGTATGACTTTTTAGCAAAGAAAACCATAAACTTTACCAAAGTTTAATCTTATCTGCACCTCTGCAGAGATCGGAATTTTGGGCATCATCCCAATTACATATACACAAGAACAGTGTCCTTCACACACACACACACACACACACACACACACACACACACACACACACATCACATACATTCGTACGAATGTGCAAGCTGACACTGATGCCCACACATATTTGTGTGATAAACTGAATGCATTAGCCAATACAGCATAATAACCGTGTCCTTGGAAATATTAACTATAGGAAACACGTACCGACAAAGACGTGAAACAATCGATTATTCTTATGGACAATGATAACCCTAGCATATTTTTTTCTTCTTCTATATAGCTGTTATTGTATATTCCAAGTGGTCTTTGTGTCTCTGTTTATTGACTGGTTCACGTTTATAAAAGTGTATTTTCTGTTTGAGATCAAATATGTATTTAGTTTATTCGACATATATTATCTTTCTACATTCAACACAATTGGCAAAATATATACCAATATAAATCTAAGGCTGATAGCAATCTGGACGTATGCATATAGGGACAGTGTTTGTATTCCACTATTGCAGTGTCTCCAGATATACAACACGATTACAGCGAGATAAGATTACGTCAGTTGTATCATTGTATATATTGCATAGAAATTTGTATCAATAATAAGAAATTCTATTCAACCAATTTCTTACAATGATCCCTATATGAAAACAGTCTTATTTTGTATTCATAATACAAAACAATTAATATATTA
>NC_142930.1:29181889-29186889 GCF_046866305.1 Octopus bimaculoides | reverse complement strand
TCAATTTATATTTCTATATGTACCACATCATTGTCCTCGGTATCCTCCGCAAATTCTACGAATCATTTATTTGCAGAAAAGTGACAATACGCGTCAAATTAGGCATCGAAAAGAAAGAAAGTATTTGATCTTTGACATTCTTATAGAAGCAGATAACGACGGTAGACAGACATACTGTCGGAAAATCGAAACTCAAATACATAGAAAATATATGTTTAAAAAGTAATTTGACGTTGAATACTTTTAAAACAATTTTTTTTTATAATCCCATTCCGATGTGTATATGCATCAAATATATGTTTGCGTTTGTCTGTCTCATTATGAATAAGGGGTAGTTACGTGTTTGTGCATCTACCTAAATGTACAGTGCAATTACGAGAGACATTGGCGGATTTAGTGAATAAGACAGAAATACTAAAATACTATGGTAAACTAAAACAAACTTAACATCACAAAGAACCTAATCACTCTATGACAGCTGAATTCAATGTACCGTATATTTCGTGCCGCCTATTAGGCGGCTCAAAATCCTTCTATAGCTCTGTCTATGCTCTCTCGATCTCTTCTCTTCCTTCATATATATATATATATATATATATATATACATATATAGTATATATATATATATATATATATATACATATATAGTACACACACTTCCTAGCACACACACAGAGACACACGCACACACGCACACACACACATACAGACAAACACGTACACATACCAAGATAACTTTTCCTATGTATTTATTTTTCACAGTATATTGCTCATTATTTTCACACGTTTCCCGTACTCATTTTTATCACTTGCTTATTTTCTTTGTTTATTCCAAGCTGTGTCATGTGCTATATGTACATACGCACGTACACATGAACACGTACACGCACACACACACACATACACACACACACGTACACAAATTCACATGCACATGTCTGTCTGTGTATGTGCGGGGACCACTTGTCTTGGAATAAATGTATATTAATGTTTACGTCTGAGTTTAGTTGTTTTATTAAAGCTTTTTTTCAGAGTTCCTTGTCTTCAGTGTGTAGCGTCAACTTATTCTAAATCCATTAATCTAATAATATTTAGCAGATAACTCAGTTTCATCCTTATTTTTCATATGCGCTTTGCGTTGAATTGCTAGGTATCGCGAAAGTTCAGAAGACAGTTGTTTTCTATTTTCCAGGGCACGATTTAAATTTTTATTGGTAAGAAATATTCGTCAATTTCCATTATTAATCTCTTATGTCTTGTAACTACATATTCCTTTTTGCTAGTATTTTTCTCTTAGTAAAACTCCCTTAGACACTCGTCTACTATTGTGTTTCGGTAAAAATTCTATATATAGGAACAGTGTTTTCTATACGGTTGATTTTTTTTCTTTTTGTCATAAATGCTATATTTTAGTGTGTTGCAAAGTCTTAAAAGCATAGTCAATATACGGAGGAGTACTGCACTAGTACAACCAATGCAGAAATTAATTTCATGGTGTGTAAAAATTTAATTCTTGAATACATACGTACACACACACAGTCACACACTTTCATACACAACCAATACACATGCACACACACAAATACACACGCGCATACGCGCACACACACACGCACATGAAAACAGACATGTGATTATTAACTTCTAAATGATGATAAGAGATTTTCCACCACAGATTGTTGAATTGAACAACGCCATGATCACAAAAACAGATCCTACCAAACAACGGAAGAACCTGTCACTCTCGTAAATTTACAGAAAAGAGAAGGAAAAACTGTGAGAACTCCAACAATATCTACTTTTCTACTCTAGGCACAAGGCCCGAGATCTTGGTGGAGGGCCCCAATGCACAACTGGTACTTAATTG
Organism: Octopus bimaculoides; assembly: GCF_046866305.1. Classification (NCBI taxonomy): domain Eukaryota; kingdom Metazoa; phylum Mollusca; class Cephalopoda; order Octopoda; family Octopodidae; genus Octopus; species Octopus bimaculoides. Next base: position 29,185,022 of record NC_142930.1, on the reverse strand, counting down.
ATCGACCTCAAAAGGATGAAAGGCAAAGTCGATATCGGCGGAATTTGAACTAAGAACGTAAAGACAGAAGAAATACCGCTAAGCATTTCGTCCGGCGTGCCAACGTTTCTGCCACCTCGCCGCCATAAGAACTCCAGCAATGTATATACACAGAGCTATTTTATTCTTTTTTTTGTGTCTGTCGATCTGCACAATATATGTATATATATATATATATCATTAATTAAAAAACACAGAGAAAATAAAGAAAAATGAGGACGTTACACAATGTACTAATATGACGCTCGGAGAATAAAAACAGTAGTTGTTTTGCCTTTGGTGAATGACTCTTCGTCGGAAGCAGGAAAACAGGAAATTCCAAAGAGAATAAGGAAGGAGGAGGAGGAGGAAAAAAAGGCCAATAGTTCGCGTATATATATATATATATATATATATATATATATATATATATATATATATATATATATATATATATAAGCATACACATACACACACACAATACGTGGAAACGTGCTTTGATATCATTTTTCTTTGTCGAGCTTATGTAAATGAGATTGGTAGAATATTGTGTCTTGTTGATTTATATTTGATAGTCCCCTTAAAAGTAGGGCTTAACAAACAGTAGCTATGTCAAAAGTAATAATGCAATTTTTCATATGATTGCAGTTGTCTCGATAATGTTGAAAGATCAAATAATTAGGAGTTTTAACATTAGAAGTTATTCCAATAGTATGAAGACAAAAGCGTACGATTCATTTTCAAATATAGTGCAGCTATGTTACCTTTTGTTATAAATGAAGTTATCAAGACTTGTTCTGTCTCAGCGGACTGCCAAATGATGTAGTAATTAATGTGCGTGGAAAGAACATCAAAAGTCTGAAATTATTTGCGTAAAGTACAGCAAAATTTCCTAGCGGTGATTTTAATCACGTTTGTTCGAGATCCTTTTGTTAATATGTTCTGTAGAACTTTTGTAACTTGCTGAAAGCACAACACAAGTGAGATTCAAATTATCTAAACAATACATAAATATATACAACTTGATAGCCCGTCACACGAACATAAGTAAACTAATTGATTTTAAAGTATTCAGCCAGTGTTAAAATTAAGAAAGGCCAGATGATTATGCTACGCTTTTTTAGAAACTCTTCGTCAAATCAGATCACCGATTATTAATGTAAAACTATAACACTCGATATTCCATTGTATGGAATCATAAATCTATTCTACTGTCATAGTCTAGTAATATAGGATGTTAAGGATAGTTCGGTTTGCTGTAGCAACATCACATCATCACAATTGAAAAATTAGATTCCGTTAAAAGAAATAAGGAAATCACTCCAATCTATTATGGTATTATTTTTAATGTAATTTCTTTCTTCCAAAGATAATTGTGTTATGGACGATTTGCCTTAAGATATTTCTGTCGAGTTTATTAAAGATAAAAAATATCATACAGCCCCACACACGCGCGTTCGCGCGCGAACGTACACTGACAGACACAAATTACAGACAAACATACATATATACATATATGTGTGAGCATATATATATATATATATATATATATATATATATATATATTTATCTGTGTGTGTGTGTGTGTTTCCATGTCATGTGTGTATTTGTTTATGTTGTCTAGATAAATAGTCATATTTGTTTACAAAAGGGAACTCGGGGCAGACAAATGTATAAATAAGATCTTACGTATTGGAATTAAAACCCTTTGGATAGAAAAATCGAATACTGTTTACAGAGTGTCCCACAGCCAATCTTCCATTTTTCTGCCGAATTCTATATTTAAACTCTCCCTTTGCTTAGCCGTATTCTCTTTGAGTTTCACTGTTAAAATGAATCAGTTCACGTCTCTCGCCGTTTCTAAATTATTGTAAAGTTAACAATACGCACAAATATATAAATGCCTACACACAAATACACACATACACACACACAATACGCACACAGACACACACACACGCACACAGACACACACACACACACACACACACACACATATCATTTATTCTTTATTTCTTGCAGCCATTTCACTGCGGTCATGCTGGGGCACCGCATTCCAGGGTTTCAGTCACATCGACCATCGGACTTTATCTAAACCTAGTATTTATTCCATAGGTCACTTCTGCTGAACCGCTAAATTACGGGACCCTAAACACACCGGCACTCTCTAACTAGCGTTCAAAATAATTTTTTATATCGTCTTGGTCTAACAGCCCTTACCGTTTGTTCTCACTGTTCTGTCTTGTTCTCACTGTCCTGTTCTTGTTTGCACTTTCACCCTCCGCAAAAATTTCCAAATTTTAATCAATTTGCTTGCGAGAAGGACTGCTCCAACGAAGTCGCGTATTGTCCTTGCCTTCAAAACGCGGAGTAGATGGAGCAGAGACGACTGAAGAAGGGTAATATTCTTTATGTTGCATGTCTCGCTTCTCTGTTTTTTTCGTTGTTCGAAAAAAGTTCATTTTCTGTCTTCGTCTTTATGCTTTCGTTTCTTATTGTGTTTAACGTTTTTTTGTGATGTCCTGTACCCATATATGCTTGTATGTATACATATAGATGTCGGTATGTACATATAAATATAGATATATGCAGATAATTATATATTATTTATGTATACATATATATATATATACATGTACGTATGCAAACACGGATGCACATCCCTGTATCTGGATTATGCATTTTGTTCGTGGATGGATGTGTACTCATAATTCTGGATTTTACATATATTTTATGTAATTTATGTCAAACTTGTTTCATAGGGTTGTAAACTCATGGTATTATGGTTCCATTAGTATGTGTAAATCATATGATATCATAGATATGTGTGATTCTCATATGCTGAATAGTGGTGGGTTCAGCATAAGTTGAAGGGGTACGTTTCATTTATGCATGATGTTCATATAAGGCATATGTATGTATGCATGTATATATTTCTTTATTGCCCACAAGGGGTTAAACATAGAGGGGACACACAGGGACAGGCAAAGGGTTTAACTTGATTATATCGACCCCAGTGCGTAAATGGTACATATTTAATCGAACCCGAAAAGATAAAAGGCTAAGTCGACCTCGGCGGAATTTGAACTCAGAATGTAGCGGCAGACGTAATACC
>NC_142930.1:29154389-29166889 GCF_046866305.1 Octopus bimaculoides | reverse complement strand
ATTGAACGTTGACCTATCGATGTTAAAAGTATGTCTCGTTGGAATGGTCTGGCCATAACCTCAAGTATAATCAAATCGATTAGCGAATGTATCAGTCATGGATATATTGATTTACGTTGTTGATTCATTCACTCATTCGTTCATAAATTAACCATTAATACAATTAAAGGACGCCTAGCGTATAAAAAAGACTCTCATTGAAACTAGCAGAGATCATAATAATTAATATGCACAAAAAATGCTTGACACCCAGGATGGGAACTGTATGCAGCATCAATACAAAACATAAGATATCGCTGAATTAGCTTATGCGGTCAGGTTTCAATTCAACGGTTTTAAAAGTTTAATATAAATAAAAAAATAAAAGAATTGTGCTTTATATTTTGTTAGATAACATTCATAACTCACAGAATTTTACATAACCAGGAAGTAATCACTTTTCCCATGTCTGAGATATTTCCCGAAATATGTTCTTTGAGTATGAGCTCCCAAGAAGCTGAGATTGTTGTTGCTAAGTTTTTGTTTTTTTTCTGAAATTTATGCTAAACTCTTTCTTGAGACATTTACATAGATCAGTCATCTGATGGTAGGACTAAATATCAGAAAGCAACTTTTGTTTACTTTACACGATATTAGTCTGGGAAGAAGGTGACATATATATGTTAAGCGGTCGTTATTATTTTTAACTCTATGCATGTCTTTCTTGTGTGTAGATTAGCAAATTTACTGTAGGGAGTTAAGCACAGTATGTTATGCATATTTCCACAGAAACACAATATCTACCTGCCATTACTTCAAAGACATTTGAAGCTGATTTATTAAAACTGTTTTCATTAAAATATAATCTATACAGATTAAAATTTCATCCTTTTTAAATGAAGTGGACATACTTAAATATTTCATCAATAATTTCTGTCAACCTCTCGACCATTCCATTATCTATGATACATGTGAATTAAATCTCCACATTTCACTTGCATAGTTTTGAAAGGCGGACTAATGTTACAGAAGTAAGGCATATGTGGACTTTGTTACACATTTTGCTGAAAGCGAATACAAAAGGAACTACAATATTTAGTCACCCATGATCATCAGTGACGTTGCATTTCCACATATGTTTAAAAACATATTATAGTAGGCAGCAATGGAAATGGGTTTGAAAAAACAAGAGATTCACTCAAGTATTTGAGGCTGAGGATAGGAAAATGTGGGGCTAGACGCTATGACACAACACGTTTGTGAGCTGAAGAGTAGGGGAACGCAACCCCTACGTCACGTGGTTGTATACACGCACACACACACACACACACACACACACGCACACACACACAAACACACGTGTGTGTAAGTATATATATATATATATATATATATATAAATAATACCAAGAGCCGTATTCATTCATCTAAATTAGTTACAATCAACATTTCCTTAAGTTTTGAAAGGTTGTTCATCACGTGATAATAACAGAAGGGCGTAAAAATCATACACAATTACATTGATTAAGAACTAAATAAAATTTATACCTCTCGTAGTGGAAACCTACTTCTCATTAAATATATTCATCGAATGAAAATCAATAAATCCATACATTAATGTCAGTATGTTTTATATTTCAGTTGGCGTGCATCAGTTTTCTTCATAGTTCACCGCCTGATACTGCTACTAATGCTGTCATATATATAAGTCAGCAATTTGGTGCAACCATCAGAATGTCTAGTAGAAGCCCTTATGATATTGTATGCTCAAATACTGAAATTGGAATCTGCCTATGCTCAAACAATTGTACTGTATTCCACCTATGCTCAAATACTGACCAGATCAAGTAAGCCCTTCATCTTTTCAAGTTCGATAATTAAGATAGCGGTCCACTACAGGTGTTGCTTCATATCTTTTCTTTCTGAATTGTAGCGGTTATTCAAAGGCTTTTAGCCGTATAATATTGTATCACAGTGATTCGACCCGAGAATTGGGTTAAACATTCACATTTCTTTGCAAGACTTACAGTTTAGTTTCACTAACAGCGACTTCCATTGGCAAAATAATGCAGATCAGCGAGGAATCAATTCACAACACAACCTTTACCATCATGAAAACACGCATGTGGTTCTCATGCGAATTATTATAATAATAAAGTCAAATGAATGCCTCCAGATGGGTGTGCAAAACATTGCGATACATTTATTTATATTGTGTATTATACGCGTTTATTTTGAATGTTTCCACTGAAATTGTTAAAGTAAGGTATATTCATGCGAAATTGCACTGAATTTAAATAGTATTTATCTGAAATACAATTAAACGTTTTACTAAATTAACACTTTGCATGAAAAAGCAAAATATATTTAAGAATAGCAACATTCAGGAATAGAAAACCATATGGAAAGGATGTATTAACAAGAACGTGATAGCACTCCTTTGAATTATAGTCCATTCATCTATTATTTCAATTGATAGACTATTCATGTTTCAACGTAACCTAAACTTATTAAATGATACTGATAAGTAATTGAAATATCATCTCTTGATTTGATTTATTGATTTCCGGAAGGGGGAATACACCATCTGGAAGTTACTCAATGGTGTACGGCTATTTAACAAATTGCCATTAATCTACTTGAGCTTCGAGTGTAGTGAGCCATGTGCTTAAACATTTAATCAGGCAAAACGGATTTATTCCCGTTTGATGCTGTATAGTATACATAGATACAGAAGTCAGTCTTTTGAACAATATGACATTTTTGATTGGGTTCAACAGCTGTCTAGGCCCATTGACCATACTCATACACAATACTATGTTGTCCTTGCAACAGCTTAGAGGTAATTATTCTCCAGAGAAATGTGAGAATTTGACACATTACGAGAACTTCAGCACGAAGAATATGGCGTTTTTATACGTTTTTATACCTTTTCATATCAATAACTCGCCTGGTAACAAGATTGCATGTTAAACAGCTCAATGTTCATGTATTCAAGAATTTGGAAACCTAATCATTATATTTCGAAACTGTAAGAAGATATCTATTTTGCAAAAGTCACATTTTAATGCCTACCTATTTTTTATGGTTTCTAATCGACAGCTTCGTTGTGTCTCATGTAGGAATAAACAATATACAATTCGATTAAATGCTCTGTAACTCCAGATGCTAAGCGTTCTGCAGATAATGCATGATATTCGATTTGAAGAGGGTAATAGCAGCGATGGTGATGATGTTGACGTAAAAATAAGGATGAATTAATGGTAGAAACTAAATTGCTTAAATTTACGAAATGCAACTCATGATCTCTTGGATAGAAGCAGCACGTGTTAATAGTGATGTCCCTTTTCTTCGAAACGAATATCACGAAACAGACACAAGATACATGCAATGAATAAATATGAAAACGCAAAAGTATATATATATATATATACATATATATATATATATATATATATATATATATATATATATATATATATATATATATATATATATATATATATATATATATATATATATATATATATATATATATATATATATATATATATATATATATATATATATATATATATATATATATATATATATATTATGCACCTATACATACAGGTGGATGTCGGTGTGCGCATACCTGTAGGTATATATGCATATACTCATTTACTAATTGTTTATATATATATATATATATATATATATATATATATATATATATATATATATATATATATATATGTCTGATGTTAAACGATAGCTTTCGTCACAATAGGCAACCTTGTCCTATTTCTGTTCCTACGCAAATGTAAATCGTTCGTGTCAAGCCCTGAGTGTGAGACTTTTATATAAAATGCATATTGCGCATCCTTATTATTACAATTGTTGATCATGCACCGAGACTGTTGTACTTCGATATTAAAAGGAATTCATATTAACTTCAATGCATTAACCTTTTTAAATTGTTAGGATTCTACACACATCTATTGCATAACGGGTGATCTACTTTACAATTGCAACATACTGAGATGCGGCATGCGTTATTCTTTCTTCTTCAACTAAAGGATATCAACATTTATAATTTCGATCTCTAATAACATATAACATATGAAAATATCAATCGTCATCTTAGTGTAAACATTCGTATCACTGATGTGTTATTTGTAAAACGAAAGACAGACTAAATACAGTCATGCTAACGAATTATCTTTGATATACATAAGATCGAGTGGCGAAGAAAAAGGTTCAACAGAAGAGATAAATATTTATTATAAGAACAAATGAAATGTTTCTCCGTGCGCTACAGTCGGTAATATAGCAATCGACGCAGTTGAGGATGCATTATTTAATATCGTCATAAATACAATATATTTCCGTTTTTCTAATGATTTAGTATTTTGATAGAATCTGAAAAAATAAAAATAAATTTAGCGTACACGTGTCAGTTTGTGTGTGTGTATTTTTATACAATGTGTTTATATATATGTGTAATAAAATTTAAAAAAAAATATGTACAGTATATGTATCTATATACTTGTGTATACATACATATATGCATACATTCACACATACATACATGCATACATACATACATACATACATACATACATAAATACATACATATATACATACATAACATACATACATACATAAATGCATACATATATACATACATACATGCATACATACACACACACACACACACACACACACATATATATATATATATATATATATATATATATATATATATATATATATATATATATATATATATATATATATATGCACATTTTCCTGCACACACACACTGACATTGCACATATGTGTGTGTGAGTGCAAGTATGTATGTGTATGTATGTATCCATAAACCGCAGAACAGCGCAATGGAAGAGGCCTTAGCCTGACAACCAGCATTCACGTATGCTGGAGTGTAGTACTATTAACTTTATTTTAGGAACTGGGATGTGTACAGTTTATAGATTTCGTATAAAGCATTGAGATGTTACCTTCCAAAATCCTTGTCTGCGTAACATCAGGAGGTAAATGTGGAAGAGTAGAATACATACCACCATCTATTGCAGAATGTAGCGATATAACACCCTTCAAAAGAAATAGGACAAGGTTGCCTATTGTGACGAAAGCTATCGTTTAACATCAGACATATATATATATATATATATATATAAACAAATAGTAAATGAGTATATGCATATATACCTACAGGTATGTGCATACCGACATCCACCTGTATGTATAGGTGCATAATATATATATATATATATATATATATATATATATATATATATATATATATATATATATATATATATATATATAGAGAGAGAGAGAGAGAGAGAGAGAGAGAGAGAGAGAGAGAGAAATAGATAGACAGAGAGAGAGAGAAATAAATAGACAGAGAGAGAGAGAAATAGATAGACAGAGAGAGAGAGAAATAGATAGACAGAGAGAGAGAGAAAGATAGATAGATAGATAGATAGATTGTTTGAAGTGATGTACAAATTTTATACATTAAGAAAAAGAGGTGGTCAGACTTGTGAACAATTCTTTATTAGCGTTATATTCCCATTCATGGAGATTCCTCAGATTTAAGTTTTAAAGAAAATTTGCTTTGACTTCTATGTATGTGTGCATATATCAAAAGAGAAAACAGTGAAGATGGGGAGAGAGAAAGAAAGGAAGGCAGAAATAAAGACAGAAAAAAGAACAGAAAGCAGAAAGAAAAAAAGAAAAGAGATGAAAAAACAAAGAGAGAAGCAGGATCTTTTTGCTCTTTTCTTCTGTGAGATGACTTATTGCAGTCGCTAATAAAATGACAAGACCTTTTGAGTTAAGAGGCTTTCTGATGTTTTGTAATTCTATCTGTCTATATGCATATCTATGTATGCATACGTACGTACACACACACACACACTCTCTCTTTCTCTCTCTCTCTCTCTCTCTCTCTCTCTCTCTCTCTCTCATACACACATGCATATATGTATGTATAATTATACGTTGATATTGATAACAAAACCTAATTTTCAGGTACATTACAGCTTTATACCTCGGAACATGCTGGTCTTATGTCATGTCCAACCTCAATTCATTCGCCTATAATTTTCTGCTTTCCCACACGAGACTCGCATAAACGATTGCTCATTCCTTTCTGGACTGAAAAGTCTTTTGTGCGGCCACGATGTCGCAACCGTTTAACTGGTATGATAACCTCTCAACTTCATTAATTTAAGAGGACTAACCCAAGTTATGGGCATTTCTCCGTCATCTAGATCATGACAAGAAAATATAATAAAACTATAATCACAAATAACGCATTGCCGTGTGGTGCTCTACCACTTCATCTACTATCATATATATTACTGCCTGATTTTATATTTCGCACAGCCCATACTTAATATTGAATATTTACACATCACCGTAATATACGTGATGCCCACTGGTTCAATTTCACACAGATTTACTTCTTTACAATGTCATTATTGTATGATGGAAAGAAACATAGACACAATTTCTCATTCAATCCACTCTCAAATATATTGGATCTCATGTTGTTGTCAGAATGTCCCAGCAATATAGTATGTAAAGCGTCCATAATTTACTACCATTTGTATAGTTTCAGTGAAGAAATCGTACCGTTCTGATTCCTCATATATTAACTTTCAATACTATACAGCACCCACTAAACATCGCCGGTAATTCACTGCTTCTTTCAAATGGTATATTTTTCCGCTTTCTGCTTTCTATCATTATTCTATACATGAATGTGGCGTCTTCACTTTGCAGATCTAATATGCGTTTCTGAGTTATGCATATTCCCATTCAGAATACTAATTGCTTTCAGAAAACATTCCAATTTTTCCTAGGCGATTTCGAAATTCTTTAGAACGTTTCCCTTTCCATTTCTGTTGTCTGTATGTTTCCTTACAGTTTTCATCACTATTAATATACGCTTAATACTATCTTCTCGTTTCATGTTTCTTCAAGTAGTTGTAGTTATGTCTATATGTGTTTCTATCCACTCTTTCACTATCTATCTATCTATCTATCTATCTATCTATCTATCTATCTATCTATCTATCTATCTATCTATCTATCTATCTTCCACAGTCAGTCACTCTCGTTCATAATCTCTTTCCCACACACACAGTCACACACTCTCTCTCTTTCTCACGATCAATCACGCACACGCACACACACACTCACTCACACACAAATTCCCATACTTACACACAAACTCACATTCACACATACGCATATTATTTTCTCTCAAGCTATCAAAGAATCCATCTTTTGAGATGTGTAAACTATCTTTGGAATTATAATATAAACGCTTAATATATATTGTCTGTTCTCGCCTCTATTCCTTTTAATTTCATTCACTCGTTCACACGTTGAATAGCCAAATATTGGCAAGCTAACAAAACTCTTACGGCGTATTAGAGATGCGTCGCAGTGTTAATTTTTCCCGAATATCTACATCCAATGTTCAAATATCTACAGGGACAAATGTATATTTAATTCTTCGAAAATCGATAAGTATAATTTCCCCACCAGGACAGTCGATCTGCGGAACTGTTAGGGCAACGGTCTAAATATATTGCAATAGGCGTGCCCACCAGTAGTGTTCTGACAGTAAAACTAAAACAGCAGAGTTGCGCTACCAGCCCTGAAGTATAAGCTTTTTCTTTTCACAAGGTTTGAGATGTGGAGAAGTGGAGACTTGTCTGAATGGGCAAATTCTGATCTTCCACAAATCCACACTTCGCGATATAGATAAACATATTAATGCCAAATGTCGACCCATGGAGGAACCTATCTGAAATACACCAATTATCTACATGTGCGTATATTATCACTTTAACGTAGACAAGGTTTCAAATAGTTATGCTCTTCAGAAGTCAGGACGAGAGAGCCAAGGAATGTAGCCAACATAAAGTGCTGCATTAGATCAAGGAATGGATTGTTCAAGAACGCTTTCACAGCCACTAAACAATATTCAGGAGTTACGTGAAGCGTGATATCATTACTTTGGCCAAGTAAATAAGATGGTTCAAGAAAAAGGCCACCAAATATGACAAAAGAACGAAACAAGGAATTAAAAAATTGTGACCCATTCTCTGACGCAACAGAAGGTACAAATTGTGCTAGCGTATGAACATTTCTTCACACCCACGATTTAGTTACGTGTTAAATTGGAAACACAATTTTACATGAGGGCTTGCATATACTCAAGCTCTGATGTAAACCGATAGCAATGACACTTTCTTTTCTAACGCTTCTGGTAGTCGGGTTTATCATGAAAGGTCAAATGTAAATACATATGTGTATGTATACATATGTACATACATACATATATATACATACATTCATATATATATATATATATATATATATATATAGTAAAGTATATTGCCACTTAAATGTGGCTGACACCTAGGGGTGGATGTTACTGTTTTATCGAACAGTAACATCCAACCCTAGGGGTCAGCCACATTTAAATGGCAATATACTTCACTTTATCGTGCAGTTACTGTTAATACCTCATTTAGAGAATTAACATAAATATATATATATATATATATATATATATATATATATATATATATATATATATGTATTGGAAGTTTCCCAAAAAGATTTCTGATGTGGATTCTTCTTCATACTTTGCTGGGGGTTTACATGCGTAAATTTGCGAAAATATGAAAGTAGTACTTGTATATAATGTATGATGAATCAAATTCGTTAAGAATGGAGGAAACAAGTTGTTACAGTTTATAAGAAGTTTAATACTTGCAGACGATCGTTTCGTACAAATATATAATAATATAAATTAATGATTCAATTAAATTGAATAAATATAGTCGTACTCTTCAGCGTATGAAGAAAAGAAACGATAATACAAGGAACTTTAAAAAAAATAGAGCAGAAAAAAAGGGATCGAGGAGAATCATATTGCCATTTTTTGTGAGAAAGAGATGGGAGTCATGTCGGATATTGAACCATAAATAACGGCTTCAATGGTAATTGAAGATATAAATGAAGAGGTATCGGAGACGTTCCCTCAATAGATAAGTATGGAAATTAGCATTATATGTAGCATAGGGCAAGTAAGAAGAAGAAATGTCCAATGGGAAGACAATACCAAATGTAAGTTATACCTACCCGTTGAAATCAATACGTAGTATAATATATTTAATAAAAAAACGTTATACACAAGAATGAAAATTAACGTGAACGCATTACTATTATTATAGAAAGTGTCAGTGTTAGTAATTTCCAGCAATGACGTTCAAAACAATTTCTACATAGATGTTTTATTCTTAGTTCAATGTGCAACCACACAAAAATCTGTTAAATCATAATGATGAAGGAAGAAGTCATTGAATTCTCGTTGTCTGTCGTTATCTTCCTGTGGACTTTAACATATTGGTTGCAGGTGAATATGAAATGAAACCTAGCTGACGCAAGATATATAATCCCCGCGGCCTGTAAAATTAAAAACTGTTTATTCAGAGTATAATAACGGTAGCCTACAATCACCAGTGCTTTCAGGCAATCTGATATATGACTTGATGTCTCTAAACTGGTTATCTTCGCATCTGCAAACTCTTTTCATAAAAATGTGAAACCTCGCCAACTAACTGATGCCAATATCCTGTTTACCTACCACATGCAGGACACAATGGGAGAACTGTTCTCACTAGCTAGGTGAAGCATTCACGTGACCTGAACTGACTAATAGCAGCCGAAGTTTTACCACTTACAAGAGATTTTAAAATATTTCTTTTCAATTCTCTCCTCTATGTCCGTTTATCTGACGGTGTTGGGTTTTGTGCACATAAAGGTTTAAGTAACGATGTGCTGAGTCAACCGACAAAGGCACACACACACGCATACACACACACATACAAATATATATAAATGTATGCATATACGCATTTATATAAGCCCCTTTCCATACATATATGTGTGTGCGTGCGTGCGCGCGCGCGTCTCTGTATTCTTTTATTCTTTTATTTGTTTCAGTTATTTGACTGCGGCCATGCTGGAGCACCCCCTTTAGTTGAACCCCCGTACTTACTCTTTTGTAAGTCTAGTACTTATTCTATCGATCACTTATGCTGAACCATTAAGTTACGTGGGCGTAAACACAACAACATCGGTTGTCAAGCGTTGGTGTGGGGGGACAAACACAGCTACCCAAACATATACATATATACATACATACATATATATATATATATATATATATATATATATATATATATATATATATATATATATATATATATATATATACGACGGGCTTCTTTCAGTTTCCGTCTACCAAATCCACTCACAAAACTTTGGTCGGCATGAAGCTACAGTAGAGAACACTTGCCCAAGGTGCCATGCAGTTAGACTGAACCCGGAACCATGTAGCTGGTAAGCAAGCTACTTACCACACAGTCACTACTGCGCCTATACATGTATATAAAGTAAATGCTTATGACTGTTCGTATGTAAAGTGTAGCTCTGTGCATACTCGCACACACCCATGTGAGTTGACAAAGATTTAATTGAATAGATCCTACTAGTATGTCTGTATCCATAATGATGACGCGAAATTTGAATAAAATCAACTTATCTAAAGTGATACATGCAGGAAACTTGTTAGTTTGACGATCTGTAAATTACACAGTAAATTAACTCCTTTGCAGATTAATCTCGGTCTGAACGAAAGATGCACGCTCATATGTTGTAGGAAAGTTTATTGCAGATATATAACCTTTAAATATATGCATAGCATATGTAGCAACTACATTTCATAGTTGACAACTTGATGTATTCCTCCTTCTGTGTTACTTACATAATATTGAAAGGTCAGAACAGACTATTTGATTCGAAAGCTACAGTTATCCATATATATATATATTCACAATATCTAAAGTTGAGGCTGATATGAAACTTAAGAAGCATCCAAGGTGAACAAACCAAAGATTATACATCACGTATAATGAGACGTAAGAGATAAAAATCAAGCATGATTGGATACATGTTTAGAATAGACTGAGATTAGTAAACTTATTTTTGGCATACGGAACTAGAATTTTCTATTAATCTAACTTGGTGTGGCGTGTAATATATGATTGGACAAATGCCTATCAGCTGGAGCGTATGATGACAGTAATAAATGTTATTGATTGTATTAACTGTATATTGTATAGAATCACAAATTAAGCGTATTATAGAATTATTTCAGAAGGAGAAAAGCTACCTAGATATACGCCAGAAAATATTTTCAGATTCGCTGAACTTCAGAGAAAAATAAAAATATGTTTCCGGTATCATTTTATTTTTGATAATCGTTTAATTCTTGAAGTACTTCCTGTCCATTACCTTTCTGTGCAACTCCCTTCACAATCTATGGTATAGTAGCTAATCAAAACAAAGCCAGGATTCAGGTCCATTAATCGCATTTCATAAATTCATTTTATTGCAGTTGATTAGATTCACTAAGTTAGTCTGTCCCTGTCCGCTAAAAACATATAAGTCCAATAACAAAACAAAAACACTCATCAATCCCATTATACTGCCCCACCCACACAAACACACACACCGCAAGCATACACCACACACGCACACACACACAAATATACACTACAAAGTAGTGGTTAGGAATCTCAGAAACGTTACATTTTCGATTACCAGTTGAATGCTTTAATAGGTTCTATTTGTTCTAGTTCCGACTTCCGCTCCGAGATGTGTAAGAGATGTATTTTACTATTGAATAATTTCCTGGTTTCTGCAACCTTTCTTACATATTCATTGCTTTGGCTAAATTATAAACCTCATCACCATCATCATCATTATCGTTGCTGTTTTTGCTATTATTATTCTTTATTATTTCTATTCGTTTTTTTTCTTTTTTTATGCGTTTCAGCCCATGGTCTAGAGGCATGTATGGACACCACCAGAGTGAACTTCTATTCAATGACCATTCTCATGGCATTGGCTTTTGATGAATTAATGGTTTTCACATTGCAGTCCTCCTTTGAGTTTCTTTCCATGATTTCGATCTAGTTTTGATTCTTTGTCATCAAATTTGAATTTTGTGCCATCAAATTTGAATTCTTTGCAATCAAATTTGATGGAAAAGAGTCCAAACTAGATCGACAACATATATATATATATATATGTGTGTGTGTGTTTGAAGTCGCGTAACATGATGGTTGGAATATTTGACTCACGATCGTAAGGTCTTGAGTTCAATTCCCGTCGACGCGTTGTGTCCTTCAGTAAGACAATTTATTTTCACGTTGCTCCAGTCGGCTCAGCTGGCAAAAATGAGTAGTACCTGTATTACAAAAGGTTAACCTTGTCACATTCTGTGTCACGCTGAATATTCTTGAGAACTGCTTTTAGGGTACACGTGTCCGTGGAGTGCTCAAAAATTTCCACGTTAATTTCACCAGCAAAATATTCCGTTGATCGTATCAGCTGGGACTCTGGTCGTCGTAACCG
>NC_142930.1:29129389-29149389 GCF_046866305.1 Octopus bimaculoides | reverse complement strand
TGGTCTACATTTGTCGTCAGATCTACTAACGGTTATTTTAAAAATACTTAACAGCGTTCTGTTTATCATTTATGCAGTCGTCAAAATTGTCTTGATTTCTTGTTGCTGAGATTGGTTCTTTTTTCTTTCCTAATGAGGAGATTACATAATTTTACACTGTTTATTCTTTGGAATAAAAGCAATGTTGTCTTCGAAGCATAAGTCGAAAGTAAAAGAATTTGAATAACATCTGCGTTTATATATATATATATATGATTGGCCGCTAAATCTACAAGTTTTATTTATTTTCCCTCTCAGTTTAGTTCCGCGTAGTCCTTTCTGTTGAAGAGCGTAGGCTCGAAACGTAAAAGACCTTCTCACCTTGCCGAGCGTCAAACTAATACACCTGCTTGTTGTTTATACACCTGTCTTTTTTTTTCTGTCAATTTCAACTCTCTCTCTCTCTCTCTCTCTCTCATATATATATATATATATATATTATCAACAGGTACAATAAATCTCTTACCACAGTGGTATATAAAATCAGAGTAACACCACGAATCATAATACTGATTTTGAGCATTCATATGCGGAAACACAATCTAAGACGCGGATTAAGTCTTTTGTTATAATCACCTCTGTACAAAACAGGAGATTAGTTTGCAGACCTCTTAATAATCCTTTCTACTATAGACACAAGGCTTGAAATCTGAGATTTGGGCTGAGGAGTAAGTCGATTTTATCAACATCAGTACTCAACTGGCACTTAGGTTATCGACTCTGAAAGGTGGAATTTAAACTTAGAACGTAACGATAGCCGAAATGCCATTAAGCAGTTCACCCGGCCTGCTAACGACTCTGCCAGCTCATCGCCTTCCAGACCTCTTAATGATGGCTTAAGAATTTGGCATAAGGCTAGCAATTTCGTGGTAAGTCGATTACATCGATCCAAGTGTTCAACTGGTACTTATTTTATTGACCCCGAAAGGATGAAATACTTCATCGATGAATTTAGAAACCAGAATGTTAAGACGGACGAAATGCCGCTAAACATTTTGCCTAGCGTGCCAACGATTCTGCCTGCTCGCCATCTTTTAATAATGAACACCGATACTTCAAATAAAGATCGCCATCGATTGGTAATCTGTTTTGATGAATTAAACAATAAAGCAAGAGTGATTTGTTCGTAGCGTATGTGTACTTGAATGTGTGTGTGTGTGTGTGTGTGTGTTTGTGTTTGCATGTGTGTATGCGTGTATGCGCATGTGTCTGTGTGCCTATGTGCTATCACGCAGACCAATACGTGTGAATGTTTTTGTTTATGTATATGTTAGTAATATATTTCACACACACACACACATACACACACAAACACACACATGCACATGCACACATACACGCAGACACATACATGCATACACACATACACGAACATACACACTGTCAAACAAACAGTATCATACACACACAAACAGGAAAGCTATTTATTGCCCAACTATAAAGAAGCTTTATTTTGTACAAAGTAATTAATGATAGATCTCAATAAAAAACAAAAACAATCAGTTAAATAGCAGAAATAGGAACATTCTAATACACTATAAATACAGGGTAAAGAGAAACATATATTATTTACATAAGGAAATAATATAATTATTACTTAATGACATGACCACAGATTTAGTAGTCAGGTATTTATAGAGATTAGTGGAACCCGTGGAAATTCCGCAGAATGAAAAAGATTAAGAAAAGCCATTTAAGGTAAAATGGTTGTTTTGCATTCTTACTTTCACTTTAGTAAGTTATTTCACTTCCACGTATTATATGATCTTAAACGTTCTCTCTGATAAGCACTTAATATTTCTCTCTTACCTCTCCAACAAACTGTTTAACTATATAACTTCCCTCTTCAATTCTCTCCCTTCCATGAGCGAGAATATAATGCATCGGCTGACTATCTGTTCTCTCACTCATTCTCACATTTCCTCTTCCTCTCTCACTCTACATCCTTTTCGCCTTTAACAAACTAAAGCGTAAAGTGTAAACAAACAGGCAGAAAAATAATAGTGCAGATTTAGTTCAATAAAACAAAATACTTTCCTCTATCAACTAACGACGATCACCACCATAACCACTACCACCAACGTCACCACCACCACCGCCGCCGACACCACTCTCTCGCTCTCTTAATGTAACTGCCTCCTCTGACCATCTCTTTCTATCTGCCTTTCCTTAACCCCTACTTTATCCTAAACATATTTGTCTTTACCTTTTCCTCTCCATCCTACAAAACGCCGTTAACACTTCTATCTCTCTTCCTTTTTTTTTCTCGCCCTCTTTTTCTCTCGCTCTTCGCTTCTCTTTTCAGCTAATCACTTGATGCCTTTGGCCTATTATACATCTTTCTCTAATTCTCCCTCACTTCTTTCTTCTCTACTCACACTCCTCTTCTCCCTATCATTTTTATTCCCTCTTTTACTCAGTCCTCCACCACTTCTCTAAGTAACTAAAGTATAACGGGCGAACGAACAAGCAGATTATTATGTAGAAATTTAGGCACCTGGCGTCTATGCAACATCAAGAAATACCAGGAATCAGGTATAAGGATATTTATGTTTAAACAATGTCACAGAAAGTGATAAAATGTGGAATTTGAAATTAGAAAGACACCAACACGCTCGTTCTCACTGAGCTCTCGAGTCATCGAAATCAACATTTGATATTAAATTTATAATGTAGTTAGCTAAATATTCCGTTGTAAAAATCATTGGAATGAATGTATTACGATTATAACGAAAATAACACTTTGGTGTTAAGCACTCTTGTATTACATAGAATACAATAAAATGAAGTTTCAAAGGATGTTATTATAAGTGAACATAGACAGCTAATTATGTGGAACTTGAAAATAAGCTTACGTTATCAATTGAAATGAATACATAATTTATTCAGTCTTGTCTGGATGTGGATGTGTTTCTTGCAGTCAGTTTTTAAACATATAATAGCTGCGTGATGTTTTCTTTCCACGGGACTGTAAAGAGTGTTCTAAAAGCATCTGAATCTTCATATAAGCCTTGTCACGTAAATCAGTGATATATATCAACAGTGGATATATTTACGTGTATGTATATTATATTTATATGTATAAAACTGTAATTATTGGTGTGTGTATGCGTATTTCCTTGGATATATGTTCCTAGGTGTATGTACGTTATACTCAATTTTGGTTGGAAACGCTTCTCTTCCTGTCAGTATATAGATGAACACTTGCCAGACATATAAAATAGACTTTACTTTTGCAGAAGTTAGCTTACAAGTCATATGTATGTCTGACAAATGCACAGGCTGCTAGGTTACATTACAAAATAATATATCAGCAAATGAGTGAACCGACGAAATTTACTGTATCAATCCACATGAAAAGAAATATATGAATGTCATTATAAGTTTACGCATGTTTGAGAATGTTAGCTGTTGCGTCGAATTAAGTTCAAGTGACATTGGACGAAATGTAAAGTTTTCTCGACAGCAGCTTGATAACAACTGAGGATAATGTTTCTGTTAGAATGTAAATATATCAACTTGTTTTGGCATGTGCATTGGCTAATATGTCTTTCCGAATATGTGAACTACATGTCAAAATGTCGTAAAGACGTGTGTTACGTTAAGTTGAATATTGATATCTTATTTACTTAGAAAACCATACATAGTAGAGGGAAGTGAAATGCGATTTAGTAACAATCATGGATTTTTCAGTAATAGATATTCATTAAACAGAAACAATTCTTTACAACAATCATGCAATCTCCCGAACATTGTAGTTCTGAAGCCAAATCATCTAATATACACTTAAGAGGAAAACAATATCTTAAAATCAATTATGCAAATTTTACTGTACATAATTTTCATTGAAGCGTTCAATCATGTCATTGCGTGTATTTTTATCAGATAGGAGAAATAGATAATTATACTGGTGTACGATTATCGACATTGAATAATATTGATTACTTACTAGATGTTCATGAAGAAAGGGAACAGTGGATCGATTCAGCGGCAATATATCATTTACACTTACCTTATCGATCTCAGAACGATGAAATTCAAAACCAAACCCGCTGAGATTAGAAAAGAGACGTTGCAATGTCATGAAGTAACATAATTAGTCAGGCAAGTATTGTCGTCATTTCAGAAGTTCAATAACATCAATTCATTTTCAGCTACCATATCGGCCCCAGATTTTACAAGATGTTTGAATTGAAATTCTAACGAGCTCTCCTTTGATACTCTTATTCATGAACCAAGAGCTTCTTTGACTGAAAGCTGATATGGGAAGCTTAAGCTTAGGTTATCACAATAGCGCATTTATGATACATAATGTTTATATGTGCAATGAATGATAAACGATTTTGAGGGGAAATATTACAGTGTATATAACAGAAGATGGTCACATTGATTAAATACCTTTTACCCCTGGAAGGATAAAGCACTATTTGATCTCAGCATTCGAATTTGCAAAGTGCAGTGACGAATGAGCGATGGAAAGACTCTAGTTTTTCTACTAATAAATTGTTCATAATACTTCACCGCATAATCGTTCATTAATATTGATTTCCAATTTGGATACAAGGCAAGCTATTGCAAACAAAGTGTATGTTTGACATACCAAACAGGGTAATTGAATAAAATTGTTTTACCTATACTAAAAGGATGTGCTGTAAAAGTGAGTTGCAGAAATTCAATGAATAAACATCTACGAAACTGTATGTACCATGATATTCCGTCTCTGCTCTATAGTTTACTACAGACATATCAGATATACTAAAAGCTAAACAATGAATTAAGATCAATACTGAAATGATGTCTACCAAAAATTTTATGGCATTAGCATAAATACAGTTAATGTAAGCGAAACCCCGCTAGAAAATATATTTCCAATTAACGCTAATGAAGTTGAATACGAAAGCATATAAAGATACTTTGTCTTGCTGTCTTGAGAAATAGTCTCAAGAGATATTGAAAGCTATAGATGCTAAGTGGTATTACTATTCAAAATCGCTATTTAGCAAAAGTGTCATTAGAGTATGGGAGAAAATTATGAAAAGCAGCCCTGAAGATATATGATCGCTTCTAAAAATAGCATATATTGTATTGTAGACTATTCCAACTCCAAAAAGAAGTGAAATACTGTCACATTAATATATGAGCACAAATACATGCTCATTTGAGTATACATACATACATACGTACCTATATATATATATATATATATATATATATATATATATACTGATTTAAATACCATATACACACCTGCAAAATATTCTCCCTAGCTTCCGACGAAAAGTATTCTTGTTGATCGATCGATTTAACTACCTGCGCATTGCATTGCAGTGCAAAATTCTCATGTTTATATCGATAATTTTGTCCTCAATCGAATCTTCAGGCAAAACTGATATGACACAGCGTGACAATAGTAATCTTTTGTAAAAGACGCATAGGTAGTGGAATGGGATTATGTACGGGTTCCGTCTCTGCAAACTTAATGAAAAGACTTGGGCTGATCCTAGGTAATGGTTATAAATAACGCTAGTCAATGGTAGAATGATATAGAATTGAATCCATGATCGATTTCATGCTTTCAAAGCATGCTTCTCAATCACGGGTTTATGTTTATGCTGGTTCAGGTATAAGAAACAAACCAACGCCTACGTAGCATACATACAGACATATACATACATAAACGCACCTATATGCACATACACTCACACACACATACACATACTCGCATGCACACGTACATAGTCACACGCACGCTTATATAAATATATCTTCACATGTATGTATGTGTGGATACGTGAGTATGTGTATATATATGCATGCATATACACAAATGCATACATACAGGTACACAGTATTGTTCATGCAGATACATCAGTTATACGACAATGACATGAATATGTTCTTATAACATTTAAGACAGTAATAGATATGAGAAGGGAATGTTGGAGCAATTTCTAGTATAGAAACTACAATGCTTCTTTCAAAGCACTTTAGTTAGATTAGGTGGGAGTTTCTCTAATATATACCTGTATTTGCATAAAAATTTTACTAACAAACAGGCATACCCTCTCGCCCTCTCCTCCGCTTTCTCCTCCTCTTTCTCTCTCACAAACACACACATAAACATACTCGCACACACGAAAGAGTCACACTCGTATTTACACATACGTCCGCAATTGCCTACAAACTGCTTCAATAAGAGTGATTTTTCCGTGCTTTTTTTTCTTCCTGGGAAGACATTTCAATTCATTATTTAATTGTATTACAATGACCATAAAGTTGATTGCAAATTAGCTACAATAATTGTGCAACTTGAAAGATATACATTATTATTACCCTATCCACCATTCAAACAACATATAATAATAACTTATTTTTAAAAAGCATATGAATGCTGTTTGTGTCAGAGATTTCTTTAAAATTAACTGGAGGAGTTATAGAAACACTGATTAAATTCTAGCATTTGAAACTTGTGGTTATCTCCGAAATTTATAAATCAGATCTTCATGTTTATTTCAACTGTGTGATTAAGTACGTTAGCCTTAAAGTTTGTTTCGTAGAATCACAAATAAACTTATATATATATGAAGAAATGATTGCTGTATAGATTACCTTTTTTTAATGTTATTACATGTTTCTGCCAACTTATTGTGGCCATCCTGGAGTAGCACATAAATTGCTGAACAGGTTCATTTTGAGTTGTTTTTTTTTTATGTTTGTGCTGTAAGAATAACAAAGCGAAAAGTTAAGAACCATAATTAAAGCATCGGTTCATTACGATTTTTATACTTGTTTTGAATCCCAGTCAAAAGCCAACACTAAAATTACTTATCTGCTCTGTAATTTTCGTGGATTGATACATATATCAGGTTGACTTTTCCTTTCATCCTTCACGGTCGATAAATTAAGTACCAGTTGCGTACTGGGGACGATCTAAGGTTATGAGATATAAGAAAAGCTATCAATCCAAAAAATGAGCTTGATGGTTATTTTGCATGCCAGGCACGATCGACTATTGTAGTAATGTCTAGCGTAGCAATATTGCTTTGGTCAATATCTCTAAAGACAGAACTGACAGGTTAGTAATTAAAACCATATATCTACAATGGATCTGATTCTATGGAAAGGATGAAGAGCAAGTAAGTGAAGAACGCTATTGTTAAGACGTGAGAAATGTTAGAAACTAGAGCAATAGATCGATAGTTGTCAGTGAAGAAGCGTTTATTTTTCCTTAGAGTTTACCATATACCTTGCTTCCAAATGAGAATGTACATCTCAATGGAGACAAATTAAAGACCTCTGCGATTACAGCACGAATATCTTGGGCCATGTTGAAATAATTGTTAGAATCAGTAGCCTGGTTTGTTTGAAGCAGCTGGTTGCATTTTCATACTGCCGTATGTTTATTTATGGGAGCGTGAAAAGAAATAAATGTTTTGAATGTTATGCACATCGGGCACAAACATAGAAAATAATAACAATGGTTTCAAATTCTGGTACTAGGCCAGCAATTTCGGGTCGGATTTAAGTCGAGTACATCGACCTCAATGCTTAGCTGGTATTTACTTTATCGACTCCGAGAGGATGAACGGTTTTATGATTCAGTGCGACGATGAGATAGAGAATAGGAAACTAGACATAGCGTTCAATGAGAAAGAAAGCAAACGATGATGTATCGTAGAAATAGCATGCACAGCTAACAACAAGTTATGCG
Source organism: Octopus bimaculoides (assembly GCF_046866305.1). Classification (NCBI taxonomy): domain Eukaryota; kingdom Metazoa; phylum Mollusca; class Cephalopoda; order Octopoda; family Octopodidae; genus Octopus; species Octopus bimaculoides. The sequence goes on along the minus strand of NC_142930.1, from coordinate 29,141,639 downwards.
AGGAGGAAGAAAGAAATGCCGATAGATATAACAGGTTAGCTTTGGAGGTTAAGCACTTGTGGTCACTGGAAAAGGTGGTAGTAGTACCAATAATTGTCGGAGCCCTGGGAACAGTGAGTAAAAATTTTGAGAAGTGCATGGAAAAAATAGGGGCTGCAATAAGGGTGGAGCACTTGCAGAAAACAGCGCTGCTTGAACGGATGGTGCTCGAAAAATAAGGGGTGTTACTTTAGTTCACTGGTAGTGAACAGCTGACACGGTAGTCCATCTCCAGCGTTCGAAGGTGTGCAAAGAAAATAATAATAATAATAATAATAATAATAATAATAATAATAATAATAATAATAATAATAATAATAATAATAATAATTATTATTATTATTATTATTATTGATATAATCATAATAATAATCCCTTCTACTAAAGGCACACGGCCTTAAATTTGTGGGGAGAGAACTAGTCGATTGCATCGACACCAGTGTTTTACTGGTACTTAATTCATCGACACCGAAAGGGTGAAAGGCAAAGTCGACCTCGGCGGAATTTGAACTCAGCACCTCAACGCGGGCCAAATGCTGCCAGGCATTTGGATCGGTACGCTACTGATTCTGCAAGGCGACGATACCTTAGCTCACCAGTTTGAACGCCTTCGTGCTTGACCCTATATCCCTTTAAATCAGTTCGGAGCTCAGCTAGATTCATATAAATTATCTTTAGCATTACTCGTGCCTCACATCCGATTCATCTGAGGTTAATAGAAACTGGTCGAGTGAAACCATGTATAGGTTGTTCATTACCTTTGGTGGATGACGGAAACCAACTCCAAATGCATTTCCCTATAAACATAAAACCCTCAAACACACACATACACCAAGTCGTCCACTCATGATTGCGCTGCTGTTCGGGCCAAAAAACGAACTCCTGCAACGGCTTAAAAGTCTCTGCAAAACAGAAATCTTCAGACGACTGCGCACATGTTTCAAGATGACTATCAAGTTTGCAAAGAATGTCTTCGTGTATCACAATTTCCCGCCTCTCAAAGCGCTGCTATTACTTCTGGTTCCTTGTCCAAAGAATCAGGTGTATTGGTCTTAGCCCACATTGTAGGGACTTCTCTTCCCCTACTTCATATGAATGATAGCTTCCTAAGTAGTTGTAGTACTGATAGTAGTAGTAGTAGTAGTAGTAGTAGGAAGAGGAGGAGGAGGGGAATACTAGCAGCAGCTGTTGTAGTAATTGGGAAAACAGTGGGGGAAAAATGATGGAGATGTAAATTCAGTCGTGGTGGATACAAGTTATTAAGAGTCGTTTATATGTTGTTTCTGATTTTTGGTAAACATTCCTCATTTAAACAACTGTTTCTTCCAAAATATAATTTATATTTAATATATAATGGCTTCAGGCACACACAAACACACACACACACACACACACACACACACACACACACACACACACACACACACACACACACACACACACACACACACACACACAAACACACACACACAAACACATACACACAGCCACGTACCTAGACGATTGTGAAACAATATTTAGTTCAATATATTTTAACGTCCAACAAACGTTAAATCATATTGTTATGTTGTTATTTTCTCTTGAGAAAGGAAACATTTTAACTGACTCTTTATAAAATATAGCATATTCAGGAACCATTAATATGTTTGGTATATTTTCTATTGTACTACGAGGTGTCTGTAATCTATATAAAGCACACATTCCAACAGGCTAAACATTTCTAATGGAAAGATGGAATCAGTAGAATTTTAAAATAAAACAAAAAATGAAAAACGTTTTCTTAAAAGTTACCAAACTAAAACTTGTAATTTCCTGCCACTTTCCAGAAAGGTCTATGGGGAATAAGGATTTTAAAACTCCATTAATTTGATTTCTCCGAAGACACATTAACTGACTGAACATTCTTTAAAATTCATCTGCTGTTGCGTTGACCGCTGCACCGGTACCTCCCGCAGCTCTACATTGATAAATGTATATGATCTGTCTGCAGGTAACGTTTCTATATGCATACAGACGTTTATATACAACTTGCAGATTAGCATGACCATTCCTAATAGTGTTCTTTTATATTTTTATTCTGATGCCGTTATTGCCGTCATAACCATTGTTACATTCTTCATTTTTTTGTTTTTATCTTTGGTGCTCTCTAGCTGTATTTGTTGTTCTTGTGCGTTTTCCATTTATTTGTGAAATGCTGTTACTTCGGCACATATTCCCCAACTCGTCGACACTGCTGATGCATATGGAGTCGAAGAAATTCTATCAGATAGCTTTACTATTCCCAAGAGTCTTATAATGTCCATGGCCACTGGTAAACATTAAACGTAGTATCCTTCGATTTCCTGTCAAGAATATCAAATCAAGGAATACCTGAATGCTGGAATAATAAAATTTAATCTCCACAATTTCTATTCACATTTTTCTCTTTGCCATATATCTTTATTCTCTGTGTTTATCTCGGTTTCCCCCTTTCTTTCTATATCACTATGACTGTGTATCAGTGTGTGTCGAACAATACATACATGCGTCTACGTTTGCACGTATGTGTACATATACATGTGTGAATGAATTTATATATATATATATATATATATATATATATATACAAACACACAGACACAGATACATATATATACATACGCATGTATTTATGGCCTTATGTATGTATGCATACTACCACACGTGTGTGCATGTATTTACATACATATATATATATATATATATATATATATATATATATATATATATATATATATATATATATAAATATATATATATATATATATATATATATATATATATATATATATATATATATATATATGTATATATATATATATATGTACATATATATATATATATATATATATATATATATATATATATATATATATATATATATATATATATATATATATATATATATATATAAGTATATACACATACATATATAATATGCACACATATATATGCGTGTATATATATATATATATATACACATATATATGTGTGTGTTTATATGTATATATATATACATGCATATATATATATATAATATGTATATGTAAATGTCTGTCTGTGTATATGTATCTGTCTGTCTGTCTGTCTATCTATCTATCTATCTCTCTCTCCCTCTCTCTCTCCCTCCCTCTCTCTCTCTCCCTCCCTATCTCTCTCTCCCTATATATATATATATATATATATATATATATATATATATATATGCAAATGTTTGCATGCGTTTGCATGCATATAGGTATAGAAGCATATCCATTTCACTTACATCAAGTGAACAATCATAAAATCTACAATTTCTGCTTTGCAGTGCTCACAATTTTTCCTTCCGCTTTCACACGTCCCAACACCACTTCTACACATTTCAATTTGAAATGCCGCTTCATTAAATACATACCAATAGATATCATGACTGTAACATGACAGCTTAAACAGGACCAGGCATGTCCAGATGTCTAATTAGAATACGCTAGGCGAAGATGCTGCCATACCACTGATTATTCTTTATCTCACTCTGTCTTTTTATCTCTCACCTTATTCATATTCTCTTTCACCATTTCTCTTCATTCTACAATATATCTGTGTCGATAGTGCAACTGAAATATCGATGTTTTACTTTCAGAATGAGACAGTAGTTACTAGATAAACTTGCAACGGTATCGAGTAACCAATACTATGCATAAAGTTGGTGCTATAATAAGAAATGTCACATTTACTTCTAGAAACACAAGAAAAGCGAGAGACTGCCTGGAGTCTAAGGCTAGGTATAGAGGGATTCAGCATGCGAAAGTTTCAATATCTCGAATGTTATATGGCCATAAATATACACAACAATATAGTTGCATATTACTGCACGTATTTTCATACATGCACGTGCGTAGATATGTACATCGTCCCCACATATATAAACACATCTCCATATTTCTCTTCTTTTCTCTCTCCCTCTCTCTCTCTCTCTCTCTCTCTCTGTATATATATATATATATATATATATATATATATATATATATATATATAGAGAGAGAGAGAGAGAGAGAGAGATAAAGTAATATTCGTAGCCACTTTAACATGGCCGTTTGTTTGAGCAGACTTTACTGCGATTTTTAACCCTATATATATAGGCATGTATGTGTGTGAGTGTGCGTGTCTATGTGAGTGTGTGTGTGTTTGTGTATGAATTACATGATACTTTATATATTCGGAACAATACGAATTGCCCGATTTCGATGCGTCATTAAATCGAGCTGTTGCATTCTAGAACATAATCTTTGAGACAGATATATATATTCGTGAGTATGAATGTATATATATTTGTGGCTGTGCATGCGGGTTTGTGTGTGTGTGCATGCGTGTGTGTGTGTGAATGTGTGTGTGTGAATGTGTGTGTATGTGTGTGTGTGTGTGATGGTGAGTCTGTGTGCGTGCGTGCATGTTCGGACATTTAAATAATCCAGACAATATAATCCAGAATTTTAAATAATCCAGACAATATAATCCAGAATTTTACCGTAGCACTTCCACAGAGAGCTGTTATGAGAAGAATGGAAGGGTGAAATATCCTTATGGAACTGCTCTTCGAACAACCAAAAGCATCCATGTATTATATTTCGGCGTAAAATGTAAATACTAGAGTGAGATGATTGCATTTCGCGATATTATTTTATCGGTTATAACCTTGAAACATATTCATAATTATATCGGCAATTAATGATTTAATCACAGAAGCTGTACAGGCACAGTATTCTTGAAAGGGCTTCATCGGGACTGTCCATATGCACTTTTACTTTTGAGGAGAGATCGAGAGAAGACATCCAATGAATGCTTTGTCTGTGTAGCGATATGTTTATAAATATGACGCAGTATTAATCAAAATGGAATAGTGGAATATAATGGAATATAAACTGTACATACATGCATACACACATATATATATATGTACATGTGTGTTTGTGTGTGTAAACAGACGCACTGGCAAGCATACACGTGCGCTGCACGCACACACACAAACACAGATATATATATACACACACACACGTGCATGCAGACATAGTGATAGAAGTACAAAGGAGCGGAAGAGAGCGATCACCGCTTTTCGTAAGAATCGATCTTTGTGGAAAGGCAGCCACAAAAGTTCTAAAAAACATATGTGTATGTATATACATATATACTTCGAGTTTCTATAAGAAATGGCACATATCGTGCATACTTTATTCTTTAACACGAAGCGTTAATTCCCATACTACCCCAATCGACGGCGATTCCTATTAACAAATTTGAAACCATTGGTTGGTAGGAGTTTTTATTACATTTTTTAAAAAATTAATAAAATTCTATTAGGAATCCTCATAAAGACCATTTAGATCTATTGCTTCATATTTGTTTACTATTCCATCAGAAACTAAAACACTTAACAGTTATCGAGCAATCTCCAACATTCTGCATCTACGTCACACGAATTGAATAATAGGAACGTACTTTAAGCATAAAGCCATAAAAATCTGACATCTTTAGAAATAGTGAGCATCTTAACTTAAAACGACAGTATCCGAAGAATCAGACACGTCATCTGTAAAACTTTTTATAAGTCACTACTGTTAATCCATACAAGAATATATATGAGCAAAAGTAACTGAGGGTCTGTGTCTGGTAGTTTTTAACTTTGATGTATTAGAATCGGTGATATTACTATTGTACCCTGCATCTTAACAGTTCAACAAATAGAGCTGATAAAATAAAAAAATAAAAAAAATTAGTACATGTGGTCAATGTGATATGTAAAACCTTTAGAATCAATGATCTATTGTGGTCTCAGTCCAAAAATTGAAACCAGTACAAGAACATTCGCTATCGCATATAGCATCAACCTCATATAAATTACCGTTTTAAACATATTAGTCAGCGTAATTAAAATATGCGAGGTGGTGTATGTGAAAAGTTGCAACGATATTACATCTTCATCTCACATTGTATGGGAAGTATTTGATAAGTTGGCATTTAAAGAAAGCATTTGAGAGCAAAAAGCATAACAGACCACACCCATGTGAGTGTATCTTGGTAGCGTGTACCGACACTGCTTTCATCAATCACTTTTAGGTACCTATACAGCTGCGGGCATGCATAGATATATTAATGTGGCCCATTCAGAATTCATCTTACTGCACATCAACAACTGGACAGCTAGTGCAAAGAGAAGCTTTCATTAGCAGTCGAAAGGTGGTGATTCTTGGCTGAATTAACTTAAGCAATGTGAAAATAAATACCTTGATCAAGACAATAACGTGTCATACAGTCCAGTAATTGAAATCATGACTTTATTATCGTAACGCGGTAGGAACCATGTCATCAATTTTGAAAATGTTACAAAGCGCAGTTTTGATTAAAGTCAAACATAGTTATATTCAATGTTCCTGTCTTTCTTTTTCAAAAATAATATTAAGTTACAACGTTCCAAGAAGTTTTGCCGTGATTCTGATAAGCAAACGCTGACAAGATGCAACTGACCTGTAGAAAATTATTTATTTACTGGCAGTTTACATTAAGCCCTCGGGAACTTATGCCAGTATAAGGTCAATGGATTTTATATTTCCTTTCTATTTTCTTTTGTTGCATTTCGATTGTTCCTTTCTTTAGCTTCCACCAATTCCCTGCCTGACAGTTTAATATATGTAGTAATTGCTTTATATATTGGATATATATTTTTGAGAATTTTGTTCAGACCGTCTACGATATTGTTTTTTTATATATATGCATAAGACTTTAGTTTATACAACTTCAATTACACTTTTTTACCATTTCGATTTGTATTGGGTGCATATACACCTGCAAGAATACATAATAATTATACAACTATTATATCTATATATAATTTAGCAGTATTAATTAATTTCCACTGATTGATTGCTTTGCAAATTTCGGAGTTCAATTTCACTTAGTACTTTAAGTTTATTTGAATATGTCCCTATTTTCTTTCTACTTTGCGTTAATTAATCGTTATTTAATTAAGAAAGAATAATGTAGAAAAATAAGAATTAACATTCATGCATATCTTTCTAAGCACGAACACATCTAATCTACATTGTTGCGCTGTTATGCCTCAAATGTATGTTTATGTTCTCGAAATATTATATTTGTTGAAAGACAGCAGTAGAGTTTATATGATATATATATATATATGTATATATATATATATATATATATATATATATATATATATATATATATATATATATATATATATATATATATATATATATATATATATATATATATGATATGATATTTATGTAATATGTGTGTGTATTTATCTATAATTCTAAAATAATAATGTTATTGACAGCGACAACGAAGTCACGCAGACTTTGGACTGTGATAAACTGAAGTTAATCGTCGCTTTATATAGTGTCCGTTATTTGGAGTAGAACGTAAGAATCTATAAGTACATAAAGTCATATTTGCAAAAATCAAATCTCGCAAATTCGTAGCCTTTCCACTTTATCAATGTTCACTACATGTCTCGGACTACACGTTAATAAAGTAAGAAAATTCTCTTTTTTTCAATAAAAATACGTCTGAACTGGCTATGAAATTATCAATAATTTTCGATTCGCTGTTCACGGTTGTATTAAAATTGGTGCTGATAAAAATGAGTCATATCTCTCCTAAAATTTCATGAACGCCACTTTAATTTCCAATATAGCAAATTTCAGTGACCTTCATATCATATGAACAGTATTTCACTAAGTCCTCATTAGATATCCTCGTGTGTGTGTCTGGGATGGTTGATATTATATATCACATCTGCGCATGCACGGTAGATAGTCACATATACACACACATGCATACACACACACACTGAGGCACAGGCACAGACATACACGCACACGCACACGCGCAAACACACGCATACATACGCGCAGACAGACACAGACATACACATGCACACATGCACGCGCGCGACACACACGTGACACACACACACGCAGGCAGCAGACACACACGGTACACACATACACTCGCGCACGCGCGCTCAGTAAATTCAGCATATTCACTTAGATGTAAATATTTAGGAAACCAATTCCAATTGTAGCTTTGCATATCACTTATATACTACAGATACTTTAAAACTATGCTTCTTTTCCAAATGTTTTGGCCACATTTGTACGATTGTAGGAAACAATCAATGATCTACTAAACTAGTATATACGACACTAAATAGTCACCATACCTTGGCTAAATAAGTCAACTTCTCCCTACACAGCAACTTGAAACACTCAACAAGCTAAAACTGCCTTAGATTCTCATAACAATTTCACTGAATCACACACGACATATCTAAGAGACTAGATCCTTGACATGAACTTTCAGCGCATCCGTCAAATGACATTAATATATGTGCATTTTTACATTCGTCCCTTTCCTATATACTTACATACATACGCACACGCATATAGACTCATACATACAAACATACACATACACACGCATTTTTATACATGTGCTTATACATTCAGGTATTTGTACGTAGAATACTATTTCAGGAGACTTCATAATGAAACTATTTGAGATACAAAAGTAAATAAATCCCCAAAGGTAAATAAATATATGTAAAATAGACGCCCAATATTTAGCCAGACTGACCAATGAAACCGAATGTAATAAATATTAGATTAATTTTAAGGTTATTATATAATCTAAACAAGGTAATACAAACTACAAATATTGATAATTATCATAATTTCTCCCGCTGCATAACTCGATATAGATGTGTGAAACAGGTACAAATTTGAGCCCAATAATATTTTCATTGCAGAGCGTACTGGAATAATTATTTCTTATAACGGTAAAAAGATTGCCCTAAAAAAAAAATAATAAACGGGATAAATATGGAAATAAACATGAATTTCTTTTTATCTCTGAAGCACTTAAATTTTGCCCGATAGAGATATCGATTTTCTTCAGGAGAAAGAGTTATATATTCTGCTGCTTGGTAGAAGATGCACATATACGTACGTAATTCATATGCGAAATCATATATACATATACACATTCATAAGTATTTACATACATGCATATACATTTGTAAATATATATATATATATATATATATATATATATATATATATATATATATATATACACACATATACATGTATACATACACATATATGTGTATATATATATGCATACCTATATACGTATATATGTATATATATATATATATATTTAAAGCATATAATCCTTTGCTCAATGAAGAAATCGATATTTGGTGCCGGTTGGAATTTAAGTGCCGACGTATGAGGAAAACGAATTAGCATTTTTATTTTAATGTATATTTCAGTCATTTTCGGAATTTATTCAGCTCGCCCGTGTATGTGTGTGTGTGTGTGTGTGTGTGTGTGTGTGTGTGTGTGTGTGTGTGTTTCTCTGTATGTATGTGTGTGAGTGTAAGTGTGTATGCACTATATTTGTGTGTGCTTGTAAGTTTATATGCATTTCTCTTTGTATATATACGTTTCTGAGTTTGTGTATAGATATACATATATATACATACACATGTTTGTTGTATGTATGTATGTATGTATGTGATTATGTATGTATTTACATGCGCATAGTTTTCTCCTAGCTCCATATATACCATTATAATATGCTTGTATCCAGGGAGTTAAAGCGACGTTCAACAGTGATTAGGTTGCAGTTGTTGAAGTAAAGGCCAGTCAAACGTTACCGGTGATTTGTTCTTGCTAATCCATGTGAGATCGATTTACAAATGTTCTATAGATTTTACTAGGTGTTACTACGAAACAAGTAATAACTCCATTTTGCTGTATGGGATAATAGTTCTTGACAGTTCAAGGGATGTCTCGAGGTTGATACTTATATTTCATTTGATAAATATATTTAATAATTAATAAATTGTTTTCTTTGTGAGACTCTCCGGAAGTTATAGCAGACTAGTATAGCTTGCATTTAATAAGGTTTCTTCTCCATAATATATATATAAAGAGTCTTTTGTTTTTCCGATTGCAGAGTCTTCGTTTTAATAATTAGTTTTAAAGGCTAGTTATCCTGGAAAAATGTTTAACATTTCCAATGACTGCAATTATTCACTTTAAGATTTTATATTTCTTGCAAGGTCCGTAATCATGCATCACTATGCGTTGCCTTATTCAAGGTACTGTAAATGGTAATAGTCGGCTTTGTGGAGTTGTTTGCTGAATAAGAAGAGGGCATGTTATGTTACGCACGTTTAATGTTATTACTTAAAAGTAGAATAAAACTACACTTCCTCTTATGTCCGTTTGTATTTATCTGCCGTGTTATGTGTTGTACGCAATATGTTTGAATTGACTCTACGCGAGAATGTGTGAAGATGCATAGAGCACTGTGAATAGGTACTCCATCACATAACATATTTTATGTATTTACTTTTATTCGAGATATTTTTCGAGAGGTAGAATAGGTAGTTTTATTTTGAAGTAGCTCAATGTTAGTTTATGTTTTCTATAGAGTTTCATTTTGCTGAAGTTAGGCTCGTCATTGGATCCAAGCCGTTGATTGATACTAAACTGGTTACTGTTCATTTTCAAATAAAACTAATTGAATTTAGATATCATTACTTTCCTGTGTGTTTCAGGAATGCATATCCCATAGCTCTATTATGCAAGTAGACACTTGTTCCTATACACTTTCTGCGATTCGTATAGCCCATTTGTGTTCGTTACCATCATGTTCTGTTAGCTTTCGTTGCAGTAAGAGTGAGCGTTAAGTATGAGTTATAATATCAAGTTAATTTGTTATTACGGTTACGCAGTAGTTGTTGAAATACACGATAAGGGAAATTTTACGTTATATCTGTACCCACTCTATCTCCTACTCTAACGGAGCTCCTGAACTTCAGAAAATTCTTTATTCTGTTCTCGAATCCTGACTGAATAAATTCCTGGGGATTATTCTTTTATAATCTACATTTTCATTTAGAAATTCTAGTTACGTTTCTTTCTTCCTCTCTCTCACTATGTCTCTACATTTCTCTAATTCTCTGTCTTTGTCTGTCTGTCTATATACATATAATTTATTTTATAGACATAAATTTTCTCTGTATATACAGGACACACAAAAGCGCTCAAGACATGTGCGCCATAAGAAAAGTAAGAAAAATAATGATGGGAAACAAACGACGGGTTACCAATAAGCATATATATGTTCCTTTATACAAATTATGTGCATAAAATAATGCAATAAATATATAGAGCTATATATATATAGATACATTAAGATTACATTAAAGTATATAAATATATCAATACAAGTTCATTAAGAATATATTAAGATTATACTAATATATAATCCTACTTAAAATAAAAGCGATATTTCGACGTAGCAATGGGATTATCAGATTCGGCCCAGGTAACGGATCCTGTCGGTCTATTTCTTCTTACGGGGATTAAACAGCAAACCCCCAACACATTAAGGGGATTCTATAGGGAGCATACACTTTTTGTACTTAACGGTCTACCTCTGCGTATAAGAAAAAGAACATCCCATAGATTCTTCAAAAATTTAAATGTTATCATCTCTTTCGAAACAGATACTAAAGTGCCAAACATTTTAGCTCTTACTCTTAATGTACATACTGAATTTTACTACCGTATAATAAACCAATCGTTACCGTATATTAATACCCTCTCCAATCACCCAAATATCACTCTCAATAGTATAATCACAGGAATCTTAATTAGAATATCTAATCTTTCAGCTTCAAGGAAACAATCCGCTATATACATAATAGTAATTTCAAGAATAAAATATCATTCCTCACCCCAGATATTAAACCCTGGCTATAGAAATATGGCCTCATCCTCTTGCCAGTTAAATAACACAAGAAGACCGCTTTTAAATTACATACGTCAGCATCATTGGCAACATTGGTCCTGTAGTAACTGTAAATCTCCCCATCTTGACCATCCCACTATAAACACATAGTTAAAGAAATCCAACCCCAGAAAACGTGAAACTATATGGTTCGTACCTCCAGGTCTCTCCAGGTCAGACCATGACCAAAATTATTTACAATCTTAAAATCAAACTTTTCAATAAAGCTTCAATAAAAAAATTCATACTTCATCACACCTAACCTCGAATCAATCATAACTGCTCTCAATAGTCGCAAACTCCGAGGCCTATATATCACCCCAAT
>NC_142930.1:29111889-29124389 GCF_046866305.1 Octopus bimaculoides | reverse complement strand
TGTGTGTCTGTGTGTGTGTGTGTGTGTGTGTGTGTGTGTGCGTGTGTGTGTAAATATGCATGTATATTTTATTATCTTTCTCTCAAATGCAGGTTAATCTAAATCCATTGACTCGATTTCATTCCAGTTCTGTAAGATTCTTTCCACAGATCTTATATATACATATATACATACATACGTGCATATACTTACATGTATATATAAATTACGAACATACATACAGATATAGGTATATATATGTATTGGCATGTATGTGTGTCTGTGTTTATACGTACAAATATATTCATACACACATAATATCAACATATTTAGGATATAGTATTTTGTGTTGTTTTTTTTTTTATTTGTAGTAGTATGTAAGTATGTAATACAGTCAACAGAATCATAGTGAAACAGAAGGCGATATTATATTCACTCGAGCATTAACCTTCGTTGGCTTTGATGTAGTTTTTACTTGGCAATATGTAGATGTGTTTAGTTACAGGAAATTTCAAATCAAGAACAGTTACTGCTTCACTGGATTTCATACACCAGTAACACGTTCTTTCTGTTAACAAGACGCAAAGGCCTTGTATTGAGGTAAAAAGGGTTGCAGGAAATTTAGAAGTTCATATTTCCCCCCTAAGAATTATAAGTTAAAATGAAAAGTGTTAGTTTCACAAACGAAATTGAATCCATAGGGTCATCTTAACATAAATTTTAAGCCTTACTTGTTGCAGTATGAATAAAATATATATTTTGTTATAACTTCCTAAATGTAGATTATTCTGGAAATATGCAGGCTAGGGAGATGATAACATACTGTTATTTATTAAAAGGGTAATAGTACAACTAAAACCAAGTATCGAAATTCGGTTTAGCCCCTGGCGCGTTCATCTATGATTATATGCGTTCGAACTTGATCATTCCGTCTTTTAATTGTTGCCAGACTATATCTATGACTACAATATGCATTGCACCTTTCTTAGAAACCAGCTCCTACGTTGTAAGAAGGACATGGATAAAAATAGAACACACATGCACATATGTATGACTCACATCTATACATAAACAGAAAACAAGATGCACACACATATCAACGCATAAAATACGCGTAAACACACGGAATATACACGCACACAGTAGCTTCACACATACACGCGCGCTCTAGCACACGTATCCTACACACATACACACATATATACTTTAGATAACAGCGTACACACACTTTAATAGAAAGCACGGGCACATATATATATTTGGACAACCACATGGACATATACAGGCACATTAACCTTCATGCACATATATGTGCTACCTAATTCACAAATAGGCCATTTTTTAAAGTCCTTCCTGAGATCCACTTACACAGGTATCCTTGCCACTCTTTGCGTCTAATGACCTCTTCATCCTCCAGTCATTGTAGCTTGCGGTAACCATCTAATGCAAACACGTTTGTACTTTACCACAACGGAACTCTCTCATCTAATCTTTTTACCATAACGCAACTCTCTCATTTAATCTTTTTTACTATTCGAATATATTTCGAATTTTATAGAAAAATAACAATCCAATTTAAGGAATACTTTAGGAGTATAAACAAATTTTAAAACGAACAGAGGTAAAAGTATTGTATATTATTATCAATCTTCCATGCTATTGGAACTGTGAATCAATATTTTGAACGTATATATTCTTCCACTGTAGCAATTTCAAGTAACGCTGCCAATCATTTCAAAGAGTACACCTTGAAACATTAAAAACACGGTTCAAAGAAATTAGGTTTAGAAACAAGATGCACACTTCATGTTTCTACCAAAGTAAGACATTCATGTAATAGAATTCAATGTCCCTTTCGTAAATGGTTTATATCACTTAGGGCATTGATCAACTGCTAGCTGATGCTAAGAATGCAAATGTCACAATGCAAATATCTGTGATATAATCATCAATATATCTCGCAAAATGCCATGGAAAGAGTATGCTAACTTCTCATGAAATTAATGAAAGCGTAAATGGCTTTCTGAAAGTATCATCCTAGAGTCTAATTTTGGAAAGGAAAATAAACGACACTGACATACAAGCTCGGACTGAGGAACGCCTTCTAAGTGGATCTGATAGACGTACGTATATCGGATTCGTTATATGTATATATGTTTCTATGCATGTCTCTCTCTCGCTCTCTCTCTATCTCTCTCTCTCTATATATATATATATCTCTCTCTTTCTCTCTCTCTCTCTCTCTCTCTCTCTCTGTCTTTGTTTCTGTGTATGACTTCTACCACTACTCGACGACCTCTGTAAGTACTTAAATCCCTGTAACTAAGCAGCAGTTCAGCCAAAGTCGAATAGAAAAAGTAACAGGCATTAAACATGTCCTGGGTTCGATTTAGTCTAAAATTCTTCAAGGTAGCGGCAATAACTGAAATAAATAAAAGATAAAAACACACGTACACCTCCCACATATATTTACCTATACATACATACATACATACATACATACATATATATGTATGTATGTATTTATGCATGCTTATGTACATACATGTATATACATGTATGCTTGTGTTTGTATGTCTCTCTGTGTGTGTGTGTGCGTGTGTGTGTGTACGTGCGGCTTGGTCAGTAATTTAAATCATAGTGCTAAGTTCGACGATTTGGCATCAGCTGACCGTGAACTTGTCGAAGCAAAGTTAAGATATTTTGCAGAGACCTATCACAGAGCGAAATTTAAAGATCATTATGAAGTTGGTGTTACTAAGAAGATAACAGGTTCTTCCAAAGCAACTGAAATTCCTTTTTATGTTTCTGTGAAATACGGAGACGATAATGAATTATGTGAGAAATAATGGTTGGTTATCCATTGCCAAAGGAAGCAGGATCATTTTCCTGTATCAAGAATGGTCTGTGTCGTGTATAAAAAAAAAAAATAGCCACAGCGCGATTGTAACGTGACTCAATAATGTGAGTTCGATAAGCTTGGTCAAGTTGACCAATGTATTGAATATAAATTGACACAAATGAATCATACGGTACACAGATCAATAATTTTGAAATATCTGCAATTGGGAATTATGTCACTTGATGCATGTGTGAATTTCATATGACAACACAAATAATTGGCGTTTTAACAGAGTCGATATTCCTCATAAAGGTCGAGGAATTGCTGATCCTTATCACCTGGCCAAAATGAATAAATTTTCTAAATGCAAATTTTGTGATTATAAACATGCGTTTATTAAATGAACATGTCCTGCGTTTAGAAAGATATGCAAATTATGCACAAAAGAACCATTTTTCATTGGTTTTGTAGCTTTAAAGTGAAATATGTGGAACGTGTTCAATAAATTGATTATAAACGAATTGACACTGACACAAATGTATTAACGCTACAGGGTCAGGTAAAACCACCTTTAACTTAAACTTTATTACACCATTTCAAATATGCAAATGAGCATGATCATGAGAATTTGTAAATTCCTAAATTTGTAAATGTATAAATCCTAGATCCTTTAAATAGTTCAGGAACACCCCAAATTTCCAACAAAATATTTCGGAATTCACCAGCCTGATGGATAAAAAATGTGTAGAGTTTTATTTTTATTATTTGAAAACTTTCAAGAAATCAGGACTCGGTATAATGTTAAGCCAGTAATGATCGCAGACTCTGATAAATGGAGTCCTACCATATGAGGAAACTGATAAACGTGGAAGACTATGTGCGTGTCGAACTGAAAAGCTTAATGAGATACCGAGCCCAAAGTAAGGAAACCTTGCTAGTCACGGTTAGGAAGGCGGGAGTATTGAGAGTAGACAAAAAAGAGAAAACAAAGGAAAAAGTACAAAAAAGTACATGAAAAAGAATTATGCAATAGGGACTACACAATCAATTCTATGTGGTCACAAGGAGTTGCTGGGATAAGTTGCTGGGTTTAGCTGGTGAAAAGAAACCTAAAGAATAAGACCGAGAGCACTATAATTGCCGTGTAAGACCAAGCTGGAGGGTCAACCTTAGGAATGAGCAAGGTCTCTGCTGTACTGCATCTGGAATATTGTTGATGAAACCATTGCCCATATCACGAACAAATGCCCTTGACTTGCCCCAAAACACTACAAGGTGTGGGGACACAACGAGGTAGCGAAAGTACTACATTGGAAACTGTGCGAAAAGCGGGGTCTAGAGAGAAACAACACGTGGTATGAGGACAAACAGCCGAGTGCCAGAGTCGGAGACTAGCAAAATCTTCTGGAATTTCCCAATACGGACCTAGCAGTGATGGACATGGTGCACCACATATGTTATATAGTTGATGTTGCATGCCGCCTTGACCCACGAATAGACAAATAAATCCTCTTAAGTGAAATTGCGAAATAACCCAACTATGGAAAATGAAGAAGATAAAGGTAGTGCCAATTATTGTTGAATCCTTAGGAATAGTATCAGAAGGCATCAAAAGGAATATGAAGAAAATTAGAATAAAGTACCTAGTAGAATTGTTACAAAAGCTTTGCCTCTTTGCACGGCCAGAATAATTAGGAAATAATAAGATAACTGAAAAATAGCGAATAGCATGGTACCTAGGTTGCGGTTAGTAAGCCGGCTACCCATGCAAGACTTCAGGAGCTCCAACAAAACTTGTGATAAAGAGATAATGATAATAATAATAATAATAATAATAATAATAATAACAACAACAACAACAACAATAATAATAATAATAATAATAATAATGATAATAATAATAATAATAATAATAATAATAATAATAATAATAATAATAATAATAATAATAATAATAATAATAATAATAATAATAAAATCCCAGCAATGGCTGAGAAGCTCATGACTCAAAGCAGAGACTGAAAATCCCAGCAATGGCTGAGAAGCTCAGGACTCAAAGCAGAGACTGAAAAGAAATAGACAGAGAAAAATCCCAGCAATGGCTGAGAAGCTCAGGACTCAAAGCAGAGACTGAAGGATTTTTAATTGCTGCACAAGACCAAAGCCTCCCCACCAGAAATTACCAAAAACACATAATGAAAAGAAATATAACAAGTAACTGTAGAATATGTGGAGATGGACAAGAAACAATAAATCATATTATCTCTGGCTGCCCAGTCCTGGCTAAGAAGGAATATATTCACAGACACGACAGAGCTGGGACCTATATACACTGGAAGCTATGCCAACACTATGGAATAACAACAGAAAAAAGATGGTATAAACACACGCCAGAAAAGGTCACAGAAAACGAGAAAGCAACCATACTCTGGGATATGCCAATACACACAGATAGAGAAATTAAGGCAAATAGACCAGATATAGTTGTCAAAGATCATGAAGAAAAAAAAATGCTTTCTAATTGATGTATCAATACCAGCAGATGACAACGTTTCTCTAAAAGAAATGGAAAAACTTTCAAAATACAAAGACCTGGAAATAGAGATAATTCGAATGTGGAATCTAAAAACAGAAACAATTCCTATCATAGTAGGTGCCTTAGGTATAATAAAAAAATATTCAGACAAATACATAACAAAAACACCAGGACTTACAAATATATATAACATACAGAAAATTGCACTACTGGGTACTGCACACATTCTATGCAAGACACTTTCAATACAGTAAACATAAGAGCACCACAGCAAACCACAGCACATACCCAAGGCGCACAGAGCTGCGCGCGGTAGTGAAGTGAAAGCACGTTATAAAAATAAAACTACTGAACAATAATAATAATAATAATAATAATAATAATAATAATAATAATAATAATAATAATAATAATAATAATAATAATAGTAATAACAATAAACGATGTGATTGAAACAGTGGACCACCTAATCGGTGGGTGTAAAGTTTTAGCACCTGTAGAGTACAAATCAAGTCATGACAGAGTTGGCCAATATCTACATTGGATGATGCGTCGGCTTTATAAAATCAAATCTACTGACAAATACTACAAGCACCACCCTGACACTGTAACTGAAGGAGAAAATGTAACGATTCTTTGGGAGTTTCCAGTATGTGCAGACCGGATAATCAAAGCAAATAAACCAGATATTGTTGCGAAAGACCAAAACAATAAAGTCTGTTTCTTGATTGACAAGAGCATACCCTGTAACTATAATATCTCGGCAAAAGAACTTAATAAGCTCAGAAAATATAAAGATTTGGTAATCGAAATGGAAAATATGTAGCATCTCATGACGGTTACAATACTGAGATGACTTCGAATGATCAAAAGAGGAACTGAAAATTATCTAAGACTGATCCCCGGTTTACCATCCATGCAAGAAGTGCAAAAGATTGTCTTGAGTCGTGCATCACACGTATTGAGAAGAGCTTTGTCGCTGCGAATTTTCTTTCCCCTTTTCCCTTTTATTTTCTTCGTTTACTTTACTTTTTTCCTTTTTTTCCTTTGTCTTCCTCTTTCGTTTTCTCTATAACATGACTTTGTAAATGGACAATCTGGTGTGTGTATTTTAATGGCCTACCAATATATGTACAGTGCGTTTCTCTGCCCTAGGTGTCACCAAGACACTCGGCAACAAATGGAAGCAAAATTCAAAGATGATAATGAAAATAACAATAACAATAACAATAGTAATAATAATAATAATAATAATAATAATAATAATAATAATAATAATAATAATAATAATAATAATAACAATAATAAAATGTAGATCAGAATGACGATGATGATAAAAAGAAGAAAGCAGAGCGTTAAAAGGAAATGTTGGAAAAGCAAAGGAAAAATTGGAAGAAATCTAAAAGCAAGAAAGAACAAAAAGAGATGCAGAAGACCAAAAACCACGAAGATGAAAAAAAAAAAATACAAAAAAAAAACAGTGGTAACATTAAGAGATTTGAAAAGATGTTTAAAGAGAAATATAAAAAAAAGGAGGTGGAAATTCATAAAAGAAAACTGATACTACATAACTAAACAGAAAAAATATAGATTATAAACGAAAATAAGTTGCAAACTCACAGAATCTTGTGTATCTTCTAAAGAACTCACCTACAAAAGGAAAAAGAAAAATTACAATGAAATCCTGTTGTTCCATATGATTTGGCTTGATAACACTTCTCTCCACTCACACAGCATATAATTTCGAAAGAAAGCATATAGTATTTTGAGATTGATGTCTTTTTCACAGATGTAAGTTATATTCGCTCAAACAAAAACACACACAGATGCGCACGCATACATACACAAATCTACGGATACACAAATGCATATGTAGCGTGAAAGTGTACAGTCATCGTGTGCATGTGTCCTACGTCAATTTCATCTATGTGTAAACTCATTGGTCAATCAACTGCAATTACTTCTCATTGGATTGTACAAAAATTGGCGGGGAAATTTAGAAGACACATACTTTTAAGTTGTGGTACTGCTCCGATATTTCACTGAAATTTTTGAAACGATGCGAAGAAATGCTAAAACACATTTTCCAGGATACTATAATTGTCAAATGGGAGATCGAACTCGAATCGAATTCGTTACTGGATAGTGTTGTTGTAGTATGCCCCTTCACAAATATTCCGCATGATTTCGAAATAACGGCAATTAAATATTGGATTGAAAACATAGACAAATGATTCCCAGTAGATTCACCATAGCCCTTATATGTAACGCACCCAATTTTATCCTTGAAAGCCACGCGTTCTTTTTCAGGTGGAAGTATTATCTTCAAATTTGTGGAAAGAAGATTGGAACCAAGTTTGCCCCAGTTTATGCGAACTCAGTAACAGGATACTTGGAACAAAGAGTGTATGAAAACGTAGGGGAATACTATGTCACCTAAATTTAGAACGTATACTGAGAGTGCATGAAGGAGATATCTCGATAATTATTTCCTAAGCTGGATAAAACCTGTAGATACTTTGGAAAATTCAGCATTCTCCTGAATAATTTGCACTCAACACTGAAATTCACAAAGGAGGTGAGCAATACAAATCTATCTTTTCTAGACACAGTGATAGTTAAATTTGATATCACAATCAACACTGATATATATTATAGAAGTACAGGTATACATCAATACTTGAAATTCAAATTGTGACACCCGACACATACAAAACAGAATATGGTTTTATTTCTAGCCAGAACAATGTTTATTATATTTGATGAAGTAGATATCAGAGTCATACGTCTCACAGAATTCAAAAGATTTCTACTCAAACACAAATATCAATCCCTTCTTATAGAAAATCACATGAAGCGTGCTAAGCAAAGACCCATAGAACAATTCAGAGCAACCTTAGAAACAGAAACAGAAGAACAGAACATAGTGTCATACAACCCATACCACCAAAATATCTTTAGCTTCACTCAACCAAACTCGCCTGTTATCCGTCAAATTAACGGAATATGTAATTAGTGATAGAACAACTATCCACATTTAAAAGGAAAACAAATTGAAGCTAAACAGCACTAATTAAATATTCATAGTCTCCAAATGCAACGACAATCCATGTGTTACATATCGGTTTATGAATTTCATATATTTAGATCAGTAATAATTATGCCCAATTTAGCATGCCGGGCGAAATGCTTAGCGGTATCCCGTCTCTGTAAATTATCTTGTGTCATTGGTGAATTATTGTGAATACTGCTGTGTTGCTCTGTGACGGAAGAGGAAATCGAGGAGTAAGAATATATATGCCCCCTTAAATGAGGATATTCTATTATAACAAACTATACTGCGCTGGGTACCCTGAGAGGAAGTCTCATATCGGATTTTTGATGTAAAATGAACTCTTGTTCATATCACCAGTGGGGAAATAAATCTCCACTACCTCCGGCGCTGAGACCACAAGTTCAAGGGATTTCGACCTTCTGTGGTCTTGTCGATGATATACACTCGATCGGTAGAGGCAGCAGTGATTCATCTCTCCATCAGCGGTATATAGATAGATTGGCAGTGCTAGAATAGAAGCTGATGTCGCGATTAGACACTAGACATTTAGCTTGGTAGAAAATATGCATTAGTGACAGAGGTAGCATTAATACCGAGAGGAAGAATTTTTGGCCACTGAAATGTGAATACGATAAAATTTTCTTCCACCAGGGTTTACAGGACGTCCTCGTTGAGCTCTACAAATCTTCCAGGGTCAGGTTCATCTTCTAGGCTGTAGTTTTTGGCTGGGAATTTCTGGAATCACCAATGACACTGTCCGATCCACATATACTGCATTAATATTCCTCACACTTTCCGTTTTATTGTTGCCTTTATTGAACTCATAAAGCAAAATATGCCGAATATGCTCCTTTGTCACTCCCATTACAGCTTTGAAAAATAACAGCTAAAATAGAATTGCACGCTCCAAAACTTGCACTAAGAATAAGTATAAAGTAAAATTACTGCCTTCTTTTATAGAAAGTTCACGTAGGCAGTTTATACCGTCCTCCGTCAACTTTTAGTTCATGCAATTGAAAATGCCGCATTATTTATGGGATGACCCAATATGTATGTGTGCGTGTGTGTGTGTGTGTAAAATACATATATGCATGCCCAAGCACGCACATATATGTTTAATGTTATGCTTCTTTGGAATGTAGTAATATATGTATGATCTATTTAGATATGGTCCATTTGACATGGCGTTTATATATCATTCAAGTTTTGCGGCTTTAAAAAAAATGGCTATCGATATATTTAATTTTATGCATTTTCTTGACAATCTATAAAGTCAGGGAAAAAATTGACAGAATATATTTTTATATTTTCTATCATTCTGTACAAATATAGAACACTGCTTCGAAAGCAATATATCGGTACATTAATCTACAAATAATGCTTAATATTTGTCACAAATGTAAAACCTATGATTCTAAATACTAACGGTCAAATCCTCTCAGAAAAATCGATGCAGCAGAAAAGAGCATACGAAATACAATATAAAAACAAAGAAGAGTAAACTAGTTCACATCCTGAAGCGGAAGCCCAGAGAACCTGAAAAATTTCATTGAAGAGAATATGGCAATAACAAGGTTTACGATACGCATATACGAATAAACTTTGGTAAAATATATTTAATTGGAACGTGGTCGTCCCTATATGAACGTGTTAAAGCATGTTTTCCCCCTATGCACAATCAAATATGTATATAGAAAATGAAGTGTGTATGTATATATATATATATATGCATAAATAAGCTTATATGCACACACACACACACACATATGGATACATATATACACAAATATTAATACAATATATATATATATATATATATATATATATATATATATATATATATATATATATATATATATATATATATATATATATATATATATATATATACGAGGGGTGTATGAAAGGTTTTGAGCCTAACCTAGAAACGGGGCGGCTATATAGTTGAAACAATTTTTTCTCGTAAGTACTCTCTTTTCGGAGTATTCATGCTCATTTTCATGATTCTGATATTTTAATTTTTTTTTTTGTTGCAGATATTTGAATAAACAAGTGTCGAGGCTACAAGGAAAATGGAGAAAACTGAATATCATGCTGTCATAAAATACCTTCATTTGAAAGGCATGACTTCATTAGAAATCCATGAAAATATGGTGAGAACCTTAACAGATAATGCTCCTTCATATGCAACAGTCAAACGCTGGATAAATGAATTCAAGCGTGGCAGGTAGAGTGTGAAAGATGTTCCAAGACCAGGGAGACCTCCAACTGCAACCACCAAGGTCAACCTTGACCTTGCTCTTGGTACGATATTGCAAGATCGCCGAATATCATGTCGGCAGATAGCCGAGAGACTGGGCCTCTCAACTGAAAGAGCAGACAACATTGTGACAAAAGAACTTGGGTTTTCAAAGATTTCTACAATGTGGGTCCCTCGCCTTTTGACTCCTGAACAGAAACGCACCATGTGCACTTTGTCCACGAGCAATCTGGAACT
Source organism: Octopus bimaculoides (assembly GCF_046866305.1). Lineage (NCBI taxonomy): Eukaryota > Metazoa > Mollusca > Cephalopoda > Octopoda > Octopodidae > Octopus > Octopus bimaculoides. The sequence goes on along the minus strand of NC_142930.1, from coordinate 29,113,480 downwards.
GTTTGAAGCCGATGAAGAGAATTTTCTTGCTCGTTTCATTACTATGGACGAAAGTTAGGTTGATCACTACCAGTCTGAAATGAAAGAAAAAACAAAGCAGCGGAAGTACATGTCTTCTACCCCAAAGAAGGCCAGGGTCATTCCTTCAGCTGGCAAGGTCATGGCGTCCGTTTTTTGGTCTGGCTTCTTTAAATGTAGTTACAATATGTCCTACTGAAATGAAATTTCAGTAAATTTTCTGTATATTTGCGCAGCTGAAGATTGCTCTGCATTTTACATTTGATGTAATGCTCACATTGCTTAAATAAATGGAGTCGCATGAAATGATCGTACTGCATTAACCTTGAATATCCTTGTTGCTTATTTTGATTTTTAATCACCTTATTTTGGAATACTTTGGATAATATCATACTTAATTCTGGTGCCTAAACTTAAGTACCATATTCAACTTGAATCTCTCTCTCTCTCTCTCTCTCTCTCTCTCTCTCTCTATATATATATATATATATATATATATATATATATATATATATATATATGTATATGTGTGTGTGTGTGTTTGTGTGTGTGTGTGTTTGTGTGTGTGTGTTTGTGTGTGTGTGTGTTTGTGTGTGTGTGTGTGTTTGTGTGTGTGTGTGTGTGTGTGTTATATATACAGGGGCTGGGCAAAATAATAGAAACACCTAGCATCATAGCATCACAGACGAGTGAATATTTTTTTCTTTTTTACACATGTATAAACGATAAGCAGGGAAATTAACTCGTTTTGTCATTTTGCTGAAATATGAATTCGTCTGAGAATATATTCATTAAATTAAATTCTATATTATACTTGTGTCCGTGCAGAGTATGCATCGTCCCTCTGATGCATTTCTCTTTTTTCATTATTATCATCATTGTCATTTACTTTTAATCTGCCTGTCTGTTACAATCACTTGCCCAGGCACACCTAGCGTCCTAGGGCGAGTGGAGGATAAGAGACATTACAATATGACTAAAAGCTAGGGGACGGGAAGTGGCAGACTGTTACTAACAGGATCGTTTTGAAGAACGTTAGCCTGGTAGTTTCTGGTAAGCAATCTTTGATATTGTGCTACCAGCATTATACCTTCAATCTCTGCTTTCAGTCCTTAAATTCTCAGCCACTGATGGATTTTTGCTTGGGGTACATCAGAATTTCGACTTCAGAGAATATGGTGTCCGTGCAGGGGCTTCTAACTCCACAGCTACTTACTTTGCTTCTTTTCCTTGTTTGTGGGAGTGGTTTCAGGTTCTTTATCTAATTTAGGTTTAATGCCAAGTTCCCTAGCGAACTTATTATTATTATTATTATTATTATTATTATTATTATTATTATTATTATTATTATTATTATAAATGTTACTATGTACAATTTAATGTATAACTTAGAAGGCATGTAATCACAGTTATAGGAACATATGGTAATCTGTACATTCAGGAATGATAATACTGTTTATCATCGGCATAACCGTATTCCTCCATACTTCCTCAGAATCTAACACCTACAAAAATACCTGACATTTGTTCCCTTTCGCATAGAGTAGCATGCGGTATGAATTGTGGTAGTGAA
>NC_142930.1:29094389-29106889 GCF_046866305.1 Octopus bimaculoides | reverse complement strand
AATAACATACAAAAAATTGCACTACTGGGCACTGCATACATCCTACGCAAAACACTTTCAATACAGTAACCATAAGAGCATCACAGCAAACCACAGTACATACCCAAGGCACACAGAGCTGCGCTCGGTAGTGAAATGAAATCACGTTATGAAAATAAAACTACTGAATAATAATAATAATAATAATAATAATAATAATAATAATAATAATAATAATAATAATAATAATAATAATAATAATAATAATAATAATGATGATGATGATGATAATAATAATAATAATAATAATAATAATAATAATAATAATAATAATAATAATAATAATAATAATGTTCTATGGGGATATGACGATAGAGGGGAGGGAAAGGCTGTAGAATATAACGTACTCTGCGTTGGAGTGACTGGCTAGCTCTATATCGCATTTCTATCTATGACGTCAATAAAATATATAGCAATTTAGTTTCATGAGTTTTGATCGCTTTTGAAGATTAATTTAAAGTCATCAACGAAGAATCAGTGCCGTGTATCGTATGCTATTTTTAGAATGAGATGAGATGTCAATGTTAGAGTATACCATTTTAAGTCGGATATGAACTAGTAATATATTTTGATTAGGTTTAGAGATAAAACAATATATTTACAGATGTTACAGACATTATAAATGTTACGATGCCTCAAACCCTGTTCGATGTCGATGTCTTATGAAATAGGATGATTATATTGTAGTGTTAATGTATGAATTCCGGCATATAGGAGATAACCATGATAAAGTTACAGTAAGAGATGTTGGTTTCAATTTAAATTGACAGAAATTAATTTAATTCTGAATGTGTGATTGCATTATATATATATATATATATATATGAGTGCGTGTGTATGTGTGCGCGTGTGTGTGTGCGTGCGTGTGTGCGCGCGTTTGTGTGTGTTTCACATGATATCTGAAAGCGTGTTATGCTAAGATCGCATTCGCTTAACTTTCTTTCAAACCTCTGTGTACCTTAACTCAGTGCAGCACTCAAATAGATTAATGGTTACATGGTTACAGTCTGATGTATATTAGGACCGAGCAATCCGAGCTTGTATATATGCATCAACATTATCCTTGACGTTGTTACGTCATCATCGTTGCCGTCGTCGTCGCTGTCGTTATCGTTGCTATCGTCGTCGTTGTCGCCGTCGACGTCGACGACGACGACGACGTCATCATCATCATCAACAACAACAACAACAATAGCAGCTCAGATTTGTCGTTTATTATCCGTCTTTCATGCTGGATTGGTTACGTCAGGCGGACAGGTAGCACCGACGAATCGGAGTACTACGCCGATCACCAACATCTGCTTTGGGATTATTTCTACAGCTTCATGCCTTTCTTAATGCCCAAAACTTTACAGTGTTTAACTGGTTGCTGTTGTTCTTCGTACCAGCACCATTAAGTCCAAGGGCAGGTTAAGAAAATCAATAAATATCTGTAATGATTACATTATTTTCATAATAGAAATGAAATAGTTAAGATGGGAAGACATAGTTTCAATAGAATACTTATTTTTTACAGCGAAGCATAAGAAGAATTTTATATTTCTGCGGTTACTTAAACGGACACCAATACGTTATACGAAGTCTGATCAACAGGTATCCGGACTGTTGCCATAGTAACGAGGCTAAAGCATGCAGAGTGAAGCCTCACAGATTGACCTTGAACTCAGCTCTGCATTTTAACGTTCTTGCTCACTTCCGCTGTTCACAGAAGCGCTTCGAATTAACGTGTGTATAGTCTGATCGTTGCATTAATGATGGCAGGGAAATTATCATGGCGAGACCTGCTGAAAGGCCTAAGCAAAGTTGCAAAAAGTGTGTGGAGAGGATTGTATGAGCCGCACACAAGTGTACGAGTGGTTCAGACGTTTCCAAATTGTTGATATTGACAAATGTTCTGGGAGACCTACAACAACCAGAACTGAGAAAAACATCGCAGATGTGATGCAGTTGTGAGGGGAAATCATCGGATTACCATCCGTGAGTTATTAGCGTATGTGCAGATTAGTTACGATTCAGTTCAGTCCATTATCACTGAAGATTTGGGTATGAGACACATGTCTGCCAAGTTTGTGCCAAAACTGTTTTCAGCTGACCAAAAATCATCCGGGTTTCAACTGCACAAGTTTTCCTTGATAGTATCGAGAACGCTGAAAACTGTTTGAAAACTTTGCGTAGGCCTCTGAGCAGGTATTGCAAAGCTTTTGGCAAAAGTTAATGCAGATTCTTTGCTCAACCTTCTGTCATGGTCAATGCGACGATCACACGCTACACACCTTTATTCCAAGCACTGCTGTAAAGAGCGGAAGTGAGCTAGAACCTTAAAACCTACTGCACATGTGCCATAGAGTTCAAGGTCAATCTGTGCCAAGCGGCTTCACTCTCCCTGCTTTAGCTTCGGTACTATATAAACAATCTTGATACTTATTGATCAGACCATGTATTTTTGTATTTATGCACCTTCCTTAGTGTGCGCTGTTTAAATAATTCTCGTTAACAACTGCCGCTGTACTACACTTATTAGAAAAGACCAATTGAGGTCTATCCGATTTTATGTCTATTATAATTATGCATTAGACAATACTTACTGTGGAATTTTTAAAAAAATGGTAAACGTTTTCTGTTTAAAAAAAAAAACAACAAAACTGAAATTCATCAGGGATACGTAATTTCTGGTTTACAAAAGAAAACGTGCTTTATTTCAGACCATCACCATTTAATTTCGAGATAAAATTGTGTTTTACCTAAACACGTTTGTCCGTAGTATTACCTTGCATCTGTTGGCTCGTTTGTCTGTCTGCATATTTCCCTCAACGTGAATAAATATGCGCTTGCGTGTGTTCATGTACAAATATTTATCGGCAAAAACACTAATACACATAATACATATAAAAAAACAAAAAAAAAACAAAGAGAAAGAGATGAGGAAAAAGCAAACGAGATGTATTAGATTGACGGTCGGGAAAGATGGATGAAATCCTTGACATTTCGAAACTTTTCTTTTCTAAAGAAAGGAATAAGGAGAGAAAAATGTTTTGCAATAAAACACAAAACACAAAACACACACACACACACAAATATATGTATGAGTGTGTGTATGTATGAGCATATATATATATATATATATATATATATATATATATATATATATATATATATATATATATATATATATATATATATATATATATATATATATATATATATATATATATATGTATATATATATATATATATATATATATATATATATATATATATATATATACATATATATACACACATATATATATATATATATATATATATATATATATATATATATATATATATATATATATATATATATATATATATATATATATATATATATATATATATTGTTGTACTTGGGGATGGTCATATTGCCAGTTTAGCCAATAAAAACACACGCACTGTATATTTGGTGTTAATTTTTTTTTTTTTTTCTCAGCTTTATATTACATTAATCATAATCTTAATCTTATTTCGGCCAGAGTTCTTTCGTCACACTTCTGTGACCTCATCAGTGGTCCTTTGTTTCCTTCTTTCTTATGTGTGTCTCACCTTGCTAACTATCAGCCATTTTGTCTGATAGTTAGCTGATAGTTAGCAAGGTGAGACTCACATATAATCATGTATATCCCATACGCATAATCGCGCATACATATACAAAAACTCACAAACGCACGTACATATATATAGAGCATAAAATGTCACGAGGAGAGAGGGGGGAATATAGTTTTAACTACTTAAGGATGAAAATTGGTTAAATAAACATGTTCACTTCTCATACCGCATAAAATTGCGGTATAAGAGGTAAATATATACACTATTTTTACGGCCTATATACTCCTGAAAAATATAATTACATCTAACTGGTGTCGTGGATTACAGTCGCATAGAACACTGCATTATACTCCTCTGTATATATACAAACCTAGCAGGTCTGGTTGGCATGCCCGCTAGAAGAATTTTCTGTGATAAACACATGATTCTATAAATCTATATAGTACACTACAAACGCCCCCCCACACACACTTACTCATCCCAGGTTTAACAGCTCTGGTTTACATGGTAAAGCTGCTCAAAATAAAGTGTTAAAAGTAGTATTAAATGTAAATAATGTTGACATATCTAACCCGTCGAAACCACTTCTTTAATATTCACAGCGTTGATCTTGCACTGTTACATGATCTGAAGGCAAGTGTATACACACGCCACACAAACATACACATACATGCACACATGCATACATACATACATACATACATACATACATACATACATACATACATACACTAAAGCATACATACATTCCTCCTAATAATCCACTTCTAAAGTTTTGTTCGTTCCGAATCTATATTAGAAAACACTTGCCATAGATATCTAGATATCACTCTGTAAGTCTAAACCAGAAACCATGGATTTTGGAACTGAAACTCTTAAGCTAGTAGTTATGTCTGCGTATGGACCACTGGAACAAAACAGGCAATAATATTCCTCTCTTTCGAAAGACACAAACCCGTCTCTGCCATTGAATTGTATGTTCACATTCCTAGACGCCGTATGGTCGGACTTTTAAAATTCAGTGCGGGAATCAACACACAGCTTATAGTCGTTATTTTGTAGAATAAAGCTGTATAGAAAGCCGTCGGATGGATTGTATTTGTAATTCGAAAGATATTACGTTGTCACTCAGAGTATCGCAGAAAGACTATTAAAAAATTAAGCTGTGAGAAAAGATAAATATGTAATGCTTAGTCACCCAGCAACAAAACGTTTATCCACCATAACATAACTCTTCAGCTGTGGTCAATATGTTCAATAACTATGTGGTGATCTCGCTTTATTCTAGCCGGAATGTGTAGGGCAAAACTAAACTAAATAATGACAATTTCACAAATATCTCCCACACATACATACACAGAAATGCACACACACTCACACATTTATAAGTGAGTGTATATATGTAGCTGTGTGCCTTTATATATAATACATGCATGTGTACACATATAAGCACTCTTTTTGTTGGGTTCCTTTAATATGATCTTCCCTGAGGTGAAATCGATATAGGCTTGTGTGACGAAAGCCAGTATATAGAGGCAATCTTTCAATGAGACAAACCAGCCACACATTTTCGACATCTAATTTTGTTATCTATATAGCATGTAACTGTTCTGCTTTTACGGTATACCAATTCCAATGACAAGTGGAATGGGTTACCGGCTTTCAATTCGTGGTTTGCTCCATTATGCTAATTACATTACGGAACGTTTCTAGAAAAAAGGAAAACAATATGTTTTAAATTCTATGGTACAAGACACAAATATATGAGAACAGTGTGGATGTATATGAAACTACCTTAGTTGTAAATACGTAATTATTGTTGTAGCGTACCAGACGAGTGAGCCTCTTTCAGTTGCTCGTTCTACTAAAAATAGCAGCCATATTTTTCTCAAATCCAGATATATGTAGTAGATTGCTTTGATCACAAGTCTGCTCAGTTAGATCCGAGATGTGATTAAAAAAACTGTAAAACACCAACAGTAATAATATTGCTTTCAAATATTGGCGCAAGGCCAGTAATTTTGGGAGAGGTCTAAGTCGATTACATAAATTCCAAAAGGATAAAAGGCAAAGTCAACCACAGCGGAGTTTGAAACCATGGCATAATACCGACAAAATGACGCTTAGTGTTTTGTCAGTTGTGCTAACAATTCTGCATGCTTGTCGGTTTAATAACAATAACCTTATGAAGTCTGACTTTCCAAAATTTTGCACAAGGCCAGCAATTTCAGAGAAGATAGTACGTCGATTACATGGACAGCATTGTTCAACTGGTTAATTTATCGACCTCGAAATGAGGAAGGCCAAAGCCAATCTCGGTGGACATTGAACTCAGAACGCCAAGACAGACGAATAGAGTTAATTATTTTTCCTGGCTTGCTAACTATTCTGCCATTTTACTGTCTTAGCTCAAGCTTTGTTTCTTTTACTCCTAATCTGAGGCTGCAATCAATTGAATGTCAGTCATGCCTCCCCTAGATGTTACATTAATTTTTTTTTATATAAATAATATGACACTACCAGAATAGCAGAAATAAAAAATGTTAAGTCGTATGCTGTGGAAGTTTCTAGTGCTTAGACAGCGAATTAAAGACAAAATAATTCCATACTTTAATTTAAAACAGAAGTATTTCAGACATTATACATGTATAAATTTGTAGAGAATTTTTATTTTACTTTAACTAATTCTTTGTATATTATTGATTTTTTTATTTAATTTAATTATTTTTGTATTTTATACATTTATTTAATGCTTGCTTATCATCAACTTGTAAGTCTTCTTTTTCTTAATTTAATAGGATGCTTATCTTAATCCGCATGTATTTCAAAGATATATTCATTCGACTTTAATTTATTTTTCATAGAAAGATGTAAATTCGTACACAAAATTTCTACTTGCATTACTCTCACATTAAAAACATATCATTCCGCAAAACAGTCATATATACACACACACACACACACACACACACACAAATACACACACGTGCGCACAGGCGCACACACACTTACACGCACACGTACTTACACACAGCCAAACATCTATCTGCGTGTATACAATTTGAACCTGTAGTTAAATGGTTTCCTTCAGAAATGCATTATCTCAAATTCGATCCTATTGTGCGACAACATAGGCAGGGATCTGATCAACAAAAATTGGAGAGAATACAGGCAACGTACGCGCGCGACGTGCGTTCTTGGGTGCTAGCCCGTACATTGTGTTTTAGAGAATAGAAACGTCGTTTCTTATGATATTGTTTGGGTTTTATCATTTATTTCGTTCTCCTCACAAAGGATGCTGTTAAAATACACATCATTCACAATGATTAATAAGTATCGGATAGATTCAGTATTCTTTTCTACAATAGGCACAAGGCCCACAATTTGGGGGCAAGGGGCCAGTCAATTAGATCGAGTCTAGGACGCAACTCGTACTTAATTTATCGACCCTGAAAGGATGAAAGGCAAAGTCGACTTCGGTAGAGTTTGGACTCAGAACATAAAGACAGACGAAATACCGCTAAGAATTTCGTCCGGCGAGCTAACGTTTTTGCTAGCTCTCCGTCTTGGATAGATTCAATATTGATAATAAATTGAACCAAAGCAACGGGCCAGCACAATCGTTTACACGCCGGACAAAATGATTTCCGGTATTTCGTCCGTCTTTAAGTTCTGAGTTCAAATTTCGCCGAGGTTGACTTAGCTTCAATGCTTTCGTATTCTATAAAATAAGGACTAGTTGAGCACCGGGGGTCAATGTAATCGTCATAAATGGATAACTCCTAGTTTTTGTGATACGGATCGATTTATTCTATCGACCGAACTATATGTTCACTGAATTAACAGGTGAGTGGTCGAGCATTCCACAAACACGTAACACTCAAGTAGATTAACACAGTGTTTTACAAAGTTACGTCTTTGAATTGTCGGTCGAAACCAATCGATGGCATTGTATACACCCTCCGCCTACCTTGTTTCTCTCACAAATCTAAGCTTACCGTAAGCTATGCTAAAAGACTTTGGTAGGATTGATTATTGGATCTTATTACTGTAAAAAGATCTTCTTGGCTATTGGGTCAAACTACGTCCACTCAGTAATGGTTATGGCATTCTATCAACAGTATAACTGTATCTAAAATGTGAGGATTTCTCTTTAACAGCAGCAAATATTTCTGCCTTGATTAATTACTGATACTTCAGTATGACGTTGATAGGCATGCTATGACACACACTCCAGTAGTGATACTTTTTCGATTATATTGATATGCGATGACTTTGAAAAGGAACTCTGTTATATATAAACAAGTTTGTATAAGCATTTATCTACAAGAAAAAAAATGTATACTTCGGTGTAAAATATTTTGACATGAATGGATATGCGAATTTCTATACATGTGCGTATAATTTAGACGTCAAGCATACTTATTGATGGTTCTTTAAAAGATACAACTACCAGCTGACAGAAGAGCTTTGTCCTTTTGCATCTTTTATCGATACCAGTGGGTTTCTAAATTAGTTCATTGCGTATTTCTTTTAATTGAACAGTCCCCAACTACCCTTGTTTCTCACGACTTTCTGTTCTCCGTTACAGTGTTCCACCCAGCTGCTGGTCTGATCCTCCAAATTCACAATTCTCTTAATTAACTCGTTCATCCATATTTTTCCAGCAGACATTGATTCATAATTCAAGAGCATCAGCAGAAGACCTACTTTTATAGGGTAATTTGCAAAGTTAGTTGGTGTTGCAGCCTGTATCTTCATTCAGTTACTAAACAAATCATTAATAAGAGGAATAATTTCGGCACAATGATGTCGCTTATCTTCCGTACTTAACATATCTATATTAATCAATAACAGGCAAGTTCTGGTTACGTCAGTTTCTATTCTATCTGTTATTCACTAGGAAATTCAGTTTGTGTAATATTTTACCTAGTACAATAAATCAAAGATAGCAAATATATATATATGTTACAAATCATAGATATTTGAAATCACGTTTTCAAGTTATGAGTATATAAGTTTTTATGCATTTGAAATAAGAGTAACATATCCCAAAGATATATTGGCTTCAAATTGTTGCAGCACTTTCAACGGAGGAGGTCAGTAGATTACATCGTTCCAAGTGTCCAACTGGTACGTATTTTATCGACCTGAAGGGACGATATGCAATGTAGAACTCAGCAGAATTTGAAATCCGACATTAATGTAGAACGAAATGTCGCTTCGCACTTTGCCACATCACCGAATTAAATCCCAAAAGACTTCCTCTTACCACAAATTCCTGGCACATAGCAAGCAACTTGGGGTCAGGAGAAGTCGATTTTATCAACCCGCGAAGCTCAACCGGCACTTATTTTATTCGGCCCTAAAACGAAAAAAAGGTAAATCGACCTTGATGGAATTTGAACTCAGACGTAAAGACGGACGAAATGCTGCTATGTATTTTGCCTGGCATGCTAATGATTCTGCGAGCTCATCGCCTTCCATCACAAAAGAAAATATTAATCTGCAACATCTATAGCAATGGATAGTACTTTGACCTTATTTCGTTCATGTAAAAATAATGTCGTATGAGATGCAAATATCTCTCGACACACACGCACACACACACACACACACACACATATATATTGACGTTTCTCATCAATATATAATTAGCTCTGTAAATTGCTGAACTAGTTGTCGGCATAAACTAACTGGCAAGCACATATACACACACAAGCCACCATCTAGTCCAACACGGACACATGCATGTGCTTGTGTGTGTGTGTGTGTGTGTGTGTTTGCAGGAGTATGTGAATATATTGTACAGAGCGATGGACATACACTGCATGAGGTAATGTCATCACATATTTGAAAATGTGTTTATCTCATTTAACTTTAATACGTAGAGTGAGATGCGTGGTTGTTACATACATGCATACACACAATCACAAACACAATCTCGCAGAGGTACGTTTCTCCTGCACTATCTCTGACTTCTCTGTCTCCTTTCCTGACATTTCGGTCAGGATTCATCACTCCACTTTCACCACCTCCATATACTACAAACACACAGACTCACACTCATATCTCAACTTCTCCTCCTCCCGCTCTAAACACGCCAAGCTTTCCATCCCCTATTCCCAATTATTTCGTCTACGCAGGCTCTGCAGTGACAACCAAGACTTTGAGACTCAGTCTCAAGTCATGCCTCGCCACTTCATTCTACGTGGATATGCCCTCACCACTATCCACATCGCCCTTGCCAGAGCACGTTCCGTGGATCGTGCATCTGCTCTCTCCCTCCGCACCCGCCCCACCGTCTCCCGTTACGCCTTAACTATCAAGCCACCACCCTACCTCTCCAACGAACCATTCTCACAGCCTTCCGGCGACTCAAGTCCGACCTCTCCACTTCGCACATCCTCCCTAACTGACCCCTCCTCCAAAGTCCGAAACCTCGCAGCTGGTATTTATAATCTATGTATTTCACAGCTTATATTTACTGCGCCAAAAGTCCTATAAAAAATGCGAATCAAGAAATGTGTCCTCCGGGTTTATGTACATAACAGAATCCTTTGGCTATTGGAGATAATGCAGGACAAATGTTTTGTTGAAGGTCTGTTGTGTCAGAAACACCTGTTCGCGGCAATCCTCTTCTCTTCAACCAGTCCTTTTCATCAATGGCGTGTCAAATTTGTTTATACCTTGTTCCTTAGTCTATCTTCCCTTCTAATACGAATCTGGTCTGAAATGCCATTTTGTAATTATGACACATTCTCTAGATACAGTGATAATTTTAAGAAATCAAGAATTGATATTTTATGGTGTTTGATATACATGCATATCTGTATGATCATATGGAAAGAGCAAATACAAAATAAGTCCAGTGGGTTACATACCGAAGGATGTTTACAGATTCTACATTTAGTATGGCATTCATTGAGATAATCCGAAGCAGAATCATTGCTTTTAAAATCTATTCCTTAAGCAATTATTCAATGTAATTTATTTCATTTCGCAGATATAATAATTACACTCTACGATCATTTTCCTATTAATTTGACAAACTAATATCTTAATTTGATAGTTTAGATTTGAAATATGTTTAATTCAGAAAGTATGATTTAGAATGTAATAGCAAATTCAAAAACCTTACAAGAAAATTCATTTTCAATAGAGTTTTTAATGAATAATGGAAATAGAAATTTTGTTTGGGTGCAAATTTTGTTTGAATTAAGAATTTTAGTTTAAGGCAGTATTACAAATATTAAAATAATCGATTAACTTAACCTTCTAGAAAATTGATCGTCTAACTTTTCCAATGTTAGATTTAGAAAGTGAGGCTGATCTGCATATCACAACAAACATATTTAATGAACTTCTATTCTTTCACATTCTTTTCGTAAAAAATGATTGTGGGAGTGGAGTATGTTCTCTAGCAGATGCAGGTTTGCTGACACATAACTTACTTGGTAACCTTGGGAAGTCAAAGGTCATCACCATATTAGTTAAACCACTGTTGTGAACATAATTTTTCTTTACAGTCAATGACTAAAGGAGAAACATCCACTACTTTGCACCTTAGAATTGAGCGCTAGTGTTTTTTTTTTTCGAACTACTACTCTGGAGGAAGCAAATCTCTTACCTGTGTTGATATATTTGACAGCGAGAAAACGCTGTTGATGTCCGAGAGAGTGACAATGGTAAATTACACTAGCCAGTAACTCTTAAAGGAAACTTGCAATTAGCTTCAAAGGGAAACATGGTTGGATGTGTGCGGATCACCAACTCCAGAGATATATTCTCGGTGGAACTTTATTCTTTAGTCCATATCTTCATGCAGGTGCCCTGTCCATTCACCGACGTAATTTGGAATAGCAATATAAGGTTGTCTATGATATTATGACTAATAAGCATTATTTAGATAAATAGAAGTCGAACACATTTTTGATCAATAGATATAATATATGAGTTTAAGTATACTATTCAACAGTAGCGTTGAAATTTTTGCTGTGAAGCGAAATCAGTCACATCTCAATGTTCACTATTTCGTGCAATAAAACTGGTTATGTTTTGTGAATTGAGGTATGATTTGGCATTTCGGGCAGAAATATTTTGTGAACATGTATTATTTGGGGACGATACTAACATCAGCTCCATATAGTTTTTCTTCGCTTTATATGAGCAGCCACTACAAATCCGCAGACATAAAATTAATCAGATGAATACGTTGTTGATATTGTATCTCAGGTAGTTTTACTAAGCATATGTATGGTACCTTCTAGCAAATGATTTTGCCTGATATACTGAGGTAGAACTCTATAGTTTTACTATCTTTATTTTTAAAAAAATGTCTGGTCCTATGTCTCTCTCAGATTCTCACCTCTTCGTCATTTTCTATGCTTTATTCAACAAAAGGGGGTTGAAAGTATGAAAATAATATTAGAGATTTTAAAAATAGACTGATACATATGGTCTTAGAATAGAATACGTTATGTTTCGACCTATATGTGTGTTGATAACAGATTAGAATTAAAAAAACCTACAGAAATAATAATTTAAAGAACAATTAAATAAACAATTGAAACAAATAACAGACAAAAAATGAACAGAGAAAAGTAGAGGAAAATATTGTGATAAATCATTAGAGTGAAAAACAACTACTTCAGCGAGACGTTCACTCATCGCTGATCAAATGCAGTTGATATCAGCTATTGAACATTAAATCAGTCTGTGGAAACAAGTTATTTTGTATGGAAGCGAAGATTTCCATTAAAGTGTCAATATAAATTATATACGATGTGTAAGAAGTATAAAGTATTTCATGATATAACTAAATATCATTCAGCATGCCATATGATGTGAATCACAGAAAGTAGAAAAAGAAAAAT
>NC_142930.1:29059389-29089389 GCF_046866305.1 Octopus bimaculoides | reverse complement strand
ATATCTGTTTTATCTTGTGGAAAGCATACGGCATACGGCATATATTCTGCATATGTGTATATGTATGTATTTGCTTAAGTATGTATTCATTTGTGTATATGCATACATTTGCCGGTATATATATATATATATATATATATAGAAAGTAACAATGACTACTCGTTTTAACAGATATATTTACCAAATTTACATTAAATTATCTTGAAATGCTAAAGAGTAATTTTATTCGATAAAATCGACATTGGCTTCAGAATCTGCGACTTCAGAATCTGCGGCACCTCTTTTGGACGATCTCCTTGTTTAAGCTGGTTAATACTGCCATGATTCTTGCTTTCAGTTCATCGTTGGTGTCACAAGGAGTTTTGTTGGTCTCTCGCTCAACTGCGCGTCACCCATAATAATCAAGGGGGTTGCAGTCTGGGTAGTTAGGTGGCCAGATGGTAGCGGTGATGTGGTCGCCGAAATTGTCTGGCAGCCATGACTGGGTTCTCCTGCTTGTGAGGAATGGTGCAGTTCTGTTGCCTGGTAAAGGGTGTTCCAGCAGCAACCATCTTCACCGAGGGCAGCACTACTTCCTCCAGGCATTTGGTGTAGGCCTCCGTGTTGAGTCTGAGGACTTGTGGGAAGATGAATGGAAGTATAACGTTCCCATCGCTAGTGATCACTCCAAACACCATGATGTTGAGTGGATATTTGATTTTTATCACACTTGGTACATGTACTGTCCTCAAATTGACACCGAAACACTCTGAAAATTTCGTATTGGGACTTTCAGCGTGAATGCCATGCAGTAAAGCATGCCGTTTCCAAATTTCTTATAGAGTGAATTGCGTTATGGTGGTGTTTTTCTCACAGACGCTGCCCAACTGGCCCTATGATACTGTGTAGTTGACAAAGTCAAAAACAAGCAGTGCACATGCGCAAAATTATAAATACAAGACGGCAACAATTTACTCATGGCATCCTGTATACACACACACACATACACATATATGTATATATATGTATGTATATATATATATATATATATATATATATATATATATATATATATATATATATATATATATATATATATATATATATATATATATATATATATATATATATATATATATATATATATGTATGTATGTATATATATATATATATATATATATATATATATATATATATATATATATATATATATATATATATATATATATATATATATATATATATATGTCCACACATACATGTGTTCAAATGTAAACATAGACATTGTATTTGCATAGTATATTGCATTGTTTTCTTTACGTCGGTTTCTGAGGAATATTCATAAATCGATAAGCGAATATACACAAATACTTACATAAACGCACGCGCGCACATTCACGCGCACTCGCACATATGCACTCGCTCGGATACACGCTTATATATGTATATATATATATATACATATATATACATATATATATATATATATACATATATATATATATATATATATATACACACACATATATATATATATATATATATCCATTTGTTGTTTACACCACCTGTCTTCGTCTGTAGTTTTTTTTCGTAAATTCTCCTCTCTCTCTCTCTCTCTCTCTCTCTCTCTCTCTCTGTATATATATATATATATATATATATATATATATATATATATATATATATATAAAACATTTTCCGTAGTATTCACAACGTTTCTGAAAATATATTTCATCTCATAAGATATCGGCACGTATTTCAATTCGATTGCTTGCTTACAAATTGTTATTTAATCTGATAATGACTGTTGAAATGCAGAATTTGCGATGAATATTCGGATGATATATTTTTATTATTGCTCTATTTCTAGTAGAATGCAGAATATCATTACGGTGTTGCAAACTGGCTATAATGATATACAGATTGTTCGGACCAAATAACTATACATCCGTGTAAGAGAAACAAATAAATATCACAGTATACGATTTCACACGTACAAAATCAAATAGATATTTACAGCATGATGCTTTATTGTGCTTAAGATTCCTTGTTTACTATCTGCATACAAGTTATTGGATATATCTTGGGTCACGACAAATACCACTACAATTCTTATCTTTAGGTATTCCTCTAAGCAATTGATAATGACTATTTCACATATCACATATGTTTATGCTTAATAAATTTTCTTTTATAAGTCAATCAAGCATTGTCTGCTCTCTTTACAGTAAGATCGGCCTATACAACAAGAATAAAATTGGAAATATTCCTAAATGTATATCTGTTTTATCTTGTGGAAAGCATACGGCATACGGCATATATTCTGCATATGTGTATATGTATGTATTTGCTTAAGTATGTATTCATTTGTGTATATGCATACATTTGCCGGTATATATATATATATATATATATATAGAAAGTAACAATGACTACTCGTTTTAACAGATATATTTACCAAATTTACATTAAATTATCTTGAAATGCTAAAGAGTAATTTTATTCGATAAAATCGACATTGGCTTCAGAATCTGCGACTTCAGAATCTGCGGCACCTCTTTTGGACGATCTCCTTGTTTAAGCTGGTTAATACTGCCATGATTCTTGCTTTCAGTTCATCGTTGGTGTCACAAGGAGTTTTGTTGGTCTCTCGCTCAACTGCGCGTCACCCATAATAATCAAGGGGGTTGCAGTCTGGGTAGTTAGGTGGCCAGATGGTAGCGGTGATGTGGTCGCCGAAATTGTCTGGCAGCCATGACTGGGTTCTCCTGCTTGTGAGGAATGGTGCAGTTCTGTTGCCTGGTAAAGGGTGTTCCAGCAGCAACCATCTTCACCGAGGGCAGCACTACTTCCTCCAGGCATTTGGTGTAGGCCTCCGTGTTGAGTCTGAGGACTTGTGGGAAGATGAATGGAAGTATAACGTTCCCATCGCTAGTGATCACTCCAAACACCATGATGTTGAGTGGATATTTGATTTTTATCACACTTGGTACATGTACTGTCCTCAAATTGACACCGAAACACTCTGAAAATTTCGTATTGGGACTTTCAGCGTGAATGCCATGCAGTAAAGCATGCCGTTTCCAAATTTCTTATAGAGTGAATTGCGTTATGGTGGTGTTTTTCTCACAGACGCTGCCCAACTGGCCCTATGATACTGTGTAGTTGACAAAGTCAAAAACAAGCAGTGCACATGCGCAAAATTATAAATACAAGACGGCAACAATTTACTCATGGCATCCTGTATACACACACACACATACACATATATGTATATATATGTATGTATATATATATATATATATATATATATATATATATATATATATATATATATATATATATATATATATATATATATATATATATATATATATATATATATATATATATATATATGTATGTATGTATATATATATATATATATATATATATATATATATATATATATATATATATATATATATATATATATATATATATATATATATATATATATGTCCACACATACATGTGTTCAAATGTAAACATAGACATTGTATTTGCATAGTATATTGCATTGTTTTCTTTACGTCGGTTTCTGAGGAATATTCATAAATCGATAAGCGAATATACACAAATACTTACATAAACGCACGCGCGCACATTCACGCGCACTCGCACATATGCACTCGCTCGGATACACGCTTATATATGTATATATATATATATACATATATATACATATATATATATATATATACATATATATATATATATATATATATACACACACATATATATATATATATATATATCCATTTGTTGTTTACACCACCTGTCTTCGTCTGTAGTTTTTTTTCGTAAATTCTCCTCTCTCTCTCTCTCTCTCTCTCTCTCTCTCTCTCTCTGTATATATATATATATATATATATATATATATATATATATATATATAAAACATTTTCCGTAGTATTCACAACGTTTCTGAAAATATATTTCATCTCATAAGATATCGGCACGTATTTCAATTCGATTGCTTGCTTACAAATTGTTATTTAATCTGATAATGACTGTTGAAATGCAGAATTTGCGATGAATATTCGGATGATATATTTTTATTATTGCTCTATTTCTAGTAGAATGCAGAATATCATTACGGTGTTGCAAACTGGCTATAATGATATACAGATTGTTCGGACCAAATAACTATACATCCGTGTAAGAGAAACAAATAAATATCACAGTATACGATTTCACACGTACAAAATCAAATAGATATTTACAGCATGATGCTTTATTGTGCTTAAGATTCCTTGTTTACTATCTGCATACAAGTTATTGGATATATCTTGGGTCACGACAAATACCACTACAATTCTTATCTTTAGGTATTCCTCTAAGCAATTGATAATGACTATTTCACATATCACATATGTTTATGCTTAATAAATTTTCTTTTATAAGTCAATCAAGCATTGTCTGCTCTCTTTACAGTAAGATCGGCCTATACAACAAGAATAAAATTGGAAATATTCCTAAATGTATATCTGTTTTATCTTGTGGAAAGCATACGGCATACGGCATATATTCTGCATATGTGTATATGTATGTATTTGCTTAAGTATGTATTCATTTGTGTATATGCATACATTTGCCGGTATATATATATATATATATATATATAGAAAGTAACAATGACTACTCGTTTTAACAGATATATTTACCAAATTTACATTAAATTATCTTGAAATGCTAAAGAGTAATTTTATTCGATAAAATCGACATTGGCTTCAGAATCTGCGACTTCAGAATCTGCGGCACCTCTTTTGGACGATCTCCTTGTTTAAGCTGGTTAATACTGCCATGATTCTTGCTTTCAGTTCATCGTTGGTGTCACAAGGAGTTTTGTTGGTCTCTCGCTCAACTGCGCGTCACCCATAATAATCAAGGGGGTTGCAGTCTGGGTAGTTAGGTGGCCAGATGGTAGCGGTGATGTGGTCGCCGAAATTGTCTGGCAGCCATGACTGGGTTCTCCTGCTTGTGAGGAATGGTGCAGTTCTGTTGCCTGGTAAAGGGTGTTCCAGCAGCAACCATCTTCACCGAGGGCAGCACTACTTCCTCCAGGCATTTGGTGTAGGCCTCCGTGTTGAGTCTGAGGACTTGTGGGAAGATGAATGGAAGTATAACGTTCCCATCGCTAGTGATCACTCCAAACACCATGATGTTGAGTGGATATTTGATTTTTATCACACTTGGTACATGTACTGTCCTCAAATTGACACCGAAACACTCTGAAAATTTCGTATTGGGACTTTCAGCGTGAATGCCATGCAGTAAAGCATGCCGTTTCCAAATTTCTTATAGAGTGAATTGCGTTATGGTGGTGTTTTTCTCACAGACGCTGCCCAACTGGCCCTATGATACTGTGTAGTTGACAAAGTCAAAAACAAGCAGTGCACATGCGCAAAATTATAAATACAAGACGGCAACAATTTACTCATGGCATCCTGTATACACACACACACATACACATATATGTATATATATGTATGTATATATATATATATATATATATATATATATATATATATATATATATATATATATATATATATATATATATATATATATATATATATATATATATATATATATATATATGTATGTATGTATATATATATATATATATATATATATATATATATATATATATATATATATATATATATATATATATATATATGTATTTTATGCATGTATGTGTGTGTGTATATATATAATGTATACATATACATATATGTGTTATGCTTGTGTGAGGATCTGGTTGTGTATGCGCATCTGCACGTGCTTTGTTTTGTGTCAATTTATAATTTCTTTCTTGAAATATACTTTGGAAGATGACATTTGGACGTTTATCTTATGTGGGGTTATGGCACATAGTTGAGTATATATTTCTGCACATTCATTTTCGTGGTAAAAGTTAAATTTCAGTGACAGAGGTATTAACACTGTGGGCTAATATTTATGCCCACTTAAACGTGGATGTTGTTTTAGAACAAACTGTACAAAGGTTGTTACCATGAGAGAAATCCTCATCTTAGCTCTTTGGTGCTAAATGCACTTTAGTTTATATCGCCAGTGAGGAGAAATATCCCCACTACATCCAGCGCCGAGAGTATCTGATCACGTGTTTCCGAGCTTGTCAATGATGTTCACTCCACCGCTAAACATAGCAGCGACTCATCCCACCGTCAGCGATATATTGATAATAAGTGCCAATACAGGAACTGCTGTCACAATTAGTCAAGTAAGCTCGGTAACAATCGCAGTGCAGTTTGTCCTAACCGAACATCCATACTTAAATGGATATAAATATTAGCTCTAGGTATTAATATAACCTCTGTCGCTAACATATATATTTTCAAATTACATTTTTCTTCCGCATCGCTCTCATTTTTTTTCTCTTTTCTCACTGCTCCGTTTTTCTATTCGATCCTTTTTCTATCCCGTCCTTTTTTCGTTTAACCCTTTGTTACGTTTACCTTTTCTTTTACTTGTTTCAGTAATTTGACTGCGGCCACGCTAGGGCAACGCCTTTAGTCGAACAGATCGACCCGAGGACTTATTTGTCGTAAGCCTAGAACTTATTCACTCGATCTCTAAGTTACGGAGACATAAACACACCAACATCGGTTGTCAAGCGACGGTGGGGTGACAAACACAGTGACACAAACTTCTTTCACTGTTTCTTTCTACGAAATCCACTCACAAGGCTTTGGTTGACCCGAGGCTATAGTAGAAGACACTTGCCCAAGGCGTCACGCAGTGGGACTAAATCCGGACCCATACAGTTGGGAAGCATGCTTCTTACCACACAGTCACACCTGCGTCTTCTTAAGTATATTTACAGCACCACTATACTAGAAGCAGACTGGAATATGATAATATACGTGGAACTCTAAATATAACATTACGTTTTGCATAACTATTTGTACTATAGGAGAATATATAAATTTATAAAATTTACAGAGGTATGTACAATTGCAAAACTACCAATGAATCAGCGCATCTAGTGCATGTTTTTCAAAAGCATTCAGTTGTAGATATTGAAATCTTAATTTCAACGACGTAGTAGTGGGAGTGTTACGAAGTCTGCTTCCTAACCACATTCTACTGGGTTCTGTCCCGCTGCGTGATACCTTCAGCAAGTTCCTCTACTCTAGCCTCGAGCCGACCAAATTCCTCTAAGTAGATTTGGTAGACGGATGCTGAAAGAAGTCCGTCGGATATATATATATATATATATATATATATATATATGTGTGTGTGTGTGTGTGTGTGTGTGTGTGTGTGTGTGTGTGTGAGAGAGCATGTGTGTGCGAGGGGAGTAACGGTCCCCCGCCATCCGTGTTGGTGTCTTCATGACCAGTAAATGAGGGCGTCGTAATTGATGTTTTGCAATCCTGAAGAAGTTGTCAGAAAATGGAAAATCAGTCCGTTAAGAAGGTCACGAAGACTTAAAAGACACTCGGTTTGATCCTAAATCAAAAAGTAGCTTTAAACTCATATTACAATTTGAGGAGACTTGACCCAGGAAGCCTGCATGGAGCTTTCTCTGTTGGATGATGTTATCCAAACCATGAGTCCGATTCTCCTGAAGATTATGGAGAGATTTGAACTTAACTAGAAAAAGAAATTTCAGTTTGCTTTGTTTTTTTTCCTTGCTGTTTTTCCGGCTTCATTTGCATATCTTTATAAGCTGTTTTAGCTATATTTCAATGTGTATCAAATAGCCTATATTTGTCTACGTCCTCTCTTTCTCTTTCTCACTCTCTTTTTCTGTCTCTCGCCTTCTCACTCTCTGCCCCATTCTCTGCCTTCACATAGTGATATTAAAACACACATATATCTATGTTAGACAGGAACACACAGTCACACACACACACATACACATACACAAACACACATTTATATGTATGAATGAATGTGTGCTTCTATGTATATATATATATATGTTACAAATTGCTATTGACGAATAGTATAAATATTGGGCTATATAACTTGTAGCTTATATTTCCTATAAATCAATACTATATGTAGAAATCCAGGATAGTAAATTTAATTATGTATTTCTGGTTATTTATCTACTGTAATGCAAACACAAAATAACTAAAACGATATTAATAATGTTGCGTAGTTTTATCTATACGAATATCTTTTTAAATGCCTGCATGAGTGAATGTGCCTGTATGTACACACACGCACACACACACACACACACACACACACACACACACACACACACACATACACACACACACACACATATGAACATACAGAGGCAGAGAGAGAGAGAGATTGATAGCTTGATAGGTATATATATATATATATATATATATAGATATATATATATATATATATATATATATATATATATATATATATATATATATATATAGTTATATAGACATATAAATTGTGTGTACATAGGTGTATTTTTCCATAGATAGATATATGCTTGTTTTTATATATATGAATATGTGGAAGATGTTTTGACGAAAGAAGTCTGCGCGTCCTTTTATGGTCTGTGTTTGTCTCTTTATGAAATTAGAACAGAATATTGATTTTACCTTAGGTTATTTATATATGAGAAGAAGAATTAGCCTAGTATATTCTAAACATGATACACGAACCCTAATAAATTGCATCTATATTCACATGGCAGATATTTATGTCCCTATGATGTACAGAAATTGCGAAAAACCATGTCATTTCTAATTAATATGCCCAAATTCTAAGGGCTGCTCACCATAAAATATATACTGACCTGATACTAATCAGTTATACATGATGTATTCAAACTTCTTTATTATCTGGTCAATATATTCTACGTTTACAGTCAGATAAGAATTCCCAAAGTTTGTTATTTAGATACACTATTATGGTTACATATCTGCAGATATATTGTAAATGCAGTTTAAATTAACAAAACTGTGTGTATTTGTGCGAGTGTGCGCTAGTAACATTTAAACAAGTTTTTGCAGCGTAGAAATAAAATATCTGCATCTTCATCACATGGAAGATATATGCAAACGCACTCACACCTATTATATATATATGTAGATAGATACGTATGTATATATGCATAAGATAGATACGTATGTATGCATGAAGGGAATGTGGGAAAGCGAGAGAGATTGTAAGTGTAGTAAATCGGTGCAGTTAGAGTGTATTTAAGCATTAGCTATCGGGATAGACTAATGACAATATGAGACATCAGATGAATGTTTGGATTAAAAAATTATCTCGTAGTCATGAGTTTAATGTAAAAACTATAAAGTGGAAAGCTAATTGTTTGTGTAAATAGTACTGCACATTCCACGGTGATTCACGAGTTTCTGTAAACATGAATTTTGGATTTGCTAAGTTGGGTATGAATTATTTCTCAAAGAATCTTAATATACACGCACAAAACCAAATACCTCCACAGGTTTGTGATCAAGCTATGACATTGTTAGAAAACACTAAATATTTAGTGGGATGGAATCGAAAATAAAGGCAAAAGTTTGCTGATCATATTTCTTAACCACAAATACGTCATGCTACTCACTGTAAGGGATGATAATTTACACTAATACTTCTGTAAGATTTTGTAAATTCAGTTCTAATTGTTTTGAATTTTTTCATCTATCACCCTTTACTGCCAGGCGTTCTTCCTTGCTAATAATCTAATTTTGATTCCTTTGTCTAAGCTCTGTTTCATATAAGTATACTCGGATCATATTTAGTAAATAGTTTCTATTTCTGTTATTATTTATTTATTATTTAACCGTAGGTTAACATTTGCCGAGCAAACCTCCGAACAGTTTCTAACTATGACTATTCCACTTCATTTCGACGTTCAGAGTAATGTGGACTGAGATCTACATTATACAACATGTCCTTTTTGTTGGACGGTATGGAATAATTGAAGAAAAATTTCATTGCTATTTTCAGGACAGCGAACGAACAAGATGTTCTCGCAATGCTTGTAGGTTCTACAAGCATTGCAGTTTTCTTATTACTGCATCCTGCTGCTTTACATGCGTTCAATTGTGTTTGGAGGGGACGTAACAATAACCATTTATTTTTCGATTTGCATCTCATCTTTCTTAGCAAGTGTTGTAATCATTTCTTGTCTACTTCTGTCCTATTCAGTTTTTGTTTTCCAGTTATTCGCAATGTGGCATCTTTTGTGGTCATTGTTTCATCCTCTTAGCATTTCGTGGGGCTCATTTAGCTTAGATTTTATTCTTTTCTTAGCAGTTCCTGCTGTGTCTTCCATTTCTTGAAACTATCTGTTGCTTCGGCATTTGATTGTATTCGTTTAATTCTTCTTAGAAAGCGCTTCATTGTACTATAATTTTATATATTAATCTTCCATTGTTCTTCTCTCTGTAGCTTACGATAATCTTCTTGTTATAAATATATGCCCATACCTGGTGCAATCTAAAGTTAGTCATTCTTATTATTGCGAAATCTTTATATCGCTAGAAAAAATGACCTGACGTTTTCATTTTGGTCCTTTATATTCTGAATTCAAAGACTGTAGGGCTCTGATTCATTCGATCTTTTTATGTCTTGTGCCTAAGCACGAAATAATTATTCAGTGGGATGAACTGGAAAGAGAATTAACAGAGCATGTCAGTAAATACCTTCCAGATCAAATCCTAACGACATCAACTTAGGTTTTCCACATTTCAGAGTCGATTATATAACGCATCATACACTTACTGGCTTGATAATAACGAATAGTGTCTCCCCTCAAATTTTGCTGGCCTGGTGCCTTAATTAGAATATATTTTATTTTAATATGGTTTTCGTGCGTTTTTGTTTCGACGTTTTGCTAAACGTATACGTATGAAATCAAGGTATCTATTAGATACAGGTTTTGATACTGAGGCTATCATGTCTAACAAGCAATCTTTGGATATATTTATTCTTTACCAGTCACTTTTTCTCTCTTTGAACGTTCTACTGTGGCTGCCATCGTAAGAAAGACCAGAAATGAAGTACAAGGAATTGGAAAGATGTCTTCTAGTTGGTATTAATAAAGTTTGTTGAATATATATATATATATATATATATATATATATATATAATTTATATATATATAACGCCTCACGCTAAGAGGGACTACTATAATAAGCACCATTGGTTTACCGTTAAGTTATAAGTTTTTAGGAGGTTAGCTTTGAGAGTTGCATTCCCTTGCGATCGGTAAAAGTGTGCTTATTATAGTAGTTTGACTTCTCGAGTCCCTCTTAGTGTGAGGCGTTATTGTGTAGTAATGCCGTTATATAAATTAAATATATCTATAGGGGAAAATGATGTTTTTTTTTCCTTGTGAGGTTATTCACGCTAACTACTTGATAAATTCTTATAAAGTCTTTTTCCTATTATTGAATTATATATATATATATATATTTATATATATATATATATTTGTGTGTGTGTGTGTGTGTGTATGTGTGTGTGTGTATTATATATATGTGTGGGTGCATGTTAGCTGTAAATCCCTAATATTACCCCCATATAGTATAAATTTCAGGCAAGTTATGTATATAAAATTCAATGCTATTTCCTTATGCATTGCAATTTTTTAAATGGCTCGTTACATTGAAATATATTGCTATTGAAATGAAACGGCTTCAGAATTGCTCTTTGCAGCTTCAAATCGTCAAGTGAAATCTCTAATTACAGAAATGACCATAGCATATAAAACAGCTAGAGAAATAATGATTCTGAACTTGTAAACCGTTGATTTTCAACACTTGACAGGTCTCCATCGACAAGTTTCGTTCCATTTCACTCATTTGTTAGTAATTTAATAACTGTACAATTTGAAGATACTCAGAGACATGCCTTGAGTCTGTCAGCAGGGTCTTGATCTTCAAATGCTGATGATTTTCGACGAACAATTCAATATTTCTCACGTCATTATCAACAATAGCATCACTTCTTCATTATAATGTTGCAGATGTTGATGAGAGCAGGGATATAGATCATGACAAACGATAACAGCATGCATCTTCAAAAGAACAAGAGTTTAATACTTCCTGTTACTTCTAATCCTTGGTGTCAGATTAAGTTTTCAGAACATCCTGCAGCACCAACTTGATGCGATGCGAATTTAAAGTAAATGATTTGAGACTATTGATTCTTGTTGGTACACGTGTGTCAGAAGTAAATGCATACATTTTGGTCTGTAGGAAAATATATTATACAATAATTCTTTTTTAGATACCAGCTTTAGCGTTTCTGAATTTCTGTTGCATAAATTCAAAGCATGACGAGATTTTCATTTTTCGTAATATTTCCTCCTCTCTTGTAGAGGGATTTTATATTGGTAACCCTCCAATATTCTTGGAGTTTGCATTCTTCCAAACGTTATATATATATGCGTGCGTATGACTGTGTGTGTGTGTGTGTATATATTTCTGTGTTCTACAAATATATATATTATTAGAACACATTGGATAATGCTGTGATCAGTGCTATAATAACAAGGTGGTCACTAGTAGAATGATTTTAATGGTAGATATATGTGTGTGTGTTCGCTGAAGATTGACTCTTAGTTAAATAAGAAGCACCACAGCATGATATGATATATGCTTCTGCGTTAAAACATAAGGTAAATTCTTAAGTAACTACAGTGTCGTATGAAATCTGCGAATCCGTTTTAATGAATACATATGGGAATTAAATTTTAGAAAAGCGAAACTAAATATATTTCTTCATAGTGTAATAATAATTTCGTTTTACAAAATAAAACATAAATTTTAACAAAATAAAACATGTCATATCCATGTCATTTGTTTTTACAATCCATCCTACTCTTGAAATTGTTCTATGTGGATAATGGCATATCAATTACATTTGCATTATACAATTGGAATGAACCGGCATGTTTATTACCCGTCTCGTTTTCCGCCTATGGCGCCATTTAATATCAACAACAGACGTAAGATGAGTCCAGTAGCTTTACTTGCATTTAACGTGTTTATGTTTATTTTAAGAAAGGAATAACGACCGGCCGAAACGGTGCCTACGTGACCGTTTTATTTAGGAAATTATATTTGTGTTTAAATTCAGTATATGTTTCAGTAATTAGCATTTACATGTGCCTTCTTGTGTGTGTGTGTGTGTGTGTGTGTGTGTGTGTGTGTGTCTGTGCGGTATATATATTGTTTAGATTAGAATCTGTATTAGACAACCACTGTCTAGTACAGCCAAACTCGCACATACCTCTAAGACGGGATGTAGTGAATGACGTGTCTATAACATATCATTAATTTCCCTCAGATGAAGAAAAAGAACTCAAAAGCCCGCAGGAATTATAAGTTTGTCCAAAATAAAATGGAAATAATTAAGAAAAATAAAAGCCGTTTTAATCAAAATTATTTTACACTTTTAGCAGAGAAAAAATTTGACTTCTCTTTTTCTGTAGTGGCAGTACTTCAGAATGGACATATTATATATTATTAACATAGTATAAATTGGTGACGCATAATTAGTGAGTTGACAACATTCTGTATTTGGAACAAAAAAAAAATTACGAATAATAGCTGAAAAAAATAATTTCTATTAAAATAAAAGCTTTAAAAAATGAATAAGACAAGGTGTATGAGTTTGGATGAGACAAGATGTGATTTTCAAATAAACGTGTGTGTATATATATATATATATATATTATATATATATATATATATATATATATATATATATATATATATATATATATATATATATATATATATATTGCTTCTTTTTAATAGGGTTGAGTGAGAGATTGTTATTGTTAGTTAACGTTGATGGACAGGAGTGATAAAGTCGAAAAATAATGGATTAACTTGCGAAGTTAATTTAGATGCTTCTGGAAAGAGAAGTCTGATATTTATCTGCATGAATGACAGCTGCTATGGACATTTTCCGGTCTATTAAAGCTCATAATTTTTGTAACAACTCAGGCTTGACAAGGTGAAAAGATGATACATATAGAAAAGGGGTTACGAATAATTTATGGCAAGTAAAATGTGGCTAATTAAAAAATAATGTTAAGAAAAAATCTCTTTATGAAGTTGTAGCATAAATTTCGATAAATAATAATTTTTCTATATGTAACAAACAATATGTCGTCACTTCAAGAAGTCTTTAAAACAATACACTACGCGTATAAGATCTGATAAACATAAGTTGTATCTGTATTCAAATATCAAATTTCTTTTCTCCTTTGAGTATAAATTAAATAATAGAATAATGTATAATTGTAAATGTCTTGAAATTATCTTCCGTTATTTGCGATTCGCAAACAATAACCCTAGCTGTTTGATATTTTTCTCTAAGAGAGTAATTCTAATTAATTGAGAATACAGTATTCCCTACATGACGCATTCCTAATCATGATTTATCCAAATTTCATCCCTGTTCGCAGAGTTTACGGTAGCCTCGGGTCGACTGAAATCACGTAAACAAAATCGTATATAAACTGATAATATTTCAAATAAAGTGCAACTGTAATTCCAAAGGCCACTTTTGCCACATAGTATGTCACTGATTATATCTGGGGATAACGTTCAGGTTACATTTGTAAACGTACCGTGATGTGGACGTTCATCTGTATACACACACATGCACGCACACATAACACACAGCTGTATGTGTATGAATGCGAGAGAGAGAAATAGAGGAGGAGTTGTGGCTATTGAAATATCTGCGTTTAGGCACTGTTGCTTATCCAGAACTAGCCCTTTATTGTGTTATCTATGATTAATGGCTTACCAGCTGTGAGCATGTAGTCTTTTACTGCAACCACAATGAATCTGCCATAACAATATCGACTGTATCCTTCCTTTATCAACATTGTAGCATCTGTATTGAGGGAAATGTTTATCCTTTTTCTAGGCGATGATCAAACAGTTTGTGGTAGTATTGTTGTTCGTTTATACGCAGGGGAGGTTTAGACATGCTGAAATGCTATGTATATAAGCACAACTTTGTAGAAGAATGCATGTTTCACTGTAATTATATTGATACAAGATGTGTACGTTGTGAAGTTATCAATAACTTGATGTGGATGAAATTAATTCAATCAATGAAGTTTTTCTGAGGAATCAACTAGATTTGGAAAGCAGTAGCAAAATTTGGAATGAATAAATGAATGTTTACTTGTTTAATTTTTCATATGTGTAATACTCCGAGCAATATTTATACAATAGACTTTTTCTCTTTTATCTACTATATTTTCGATAGTCACTCTCAAATGCGTCAGTGCGCATGTGCGTATAGTGGTATATATTAATGCATGCATACATTCATGCATGTATGTATGTATTTATGTATGTATTATGCTTCAACTCATATGTGTACCTGTGTGCAAGGTATATATATATAAGACAAAAAAGAAAGAACTACAGAAGGCTTTTTTCACTCTCCTTTGTCTTTCATACATCCAACACGTGCTTTCACATACCAACTCTCTCGACTATATATATATATATATATATATATATATATATATACTTTATTTAAAAGCAGCAGAATTATAACAAAAAACCATTACTCTAAGTTTCACGTTCCCGTTCATCGGACAGTTTTGTTAGAAATGGAGAAAGGATAACAAAACTGTCCGATGAACGGGAACGTGAAACTCAGAGTAACGGTTTTTTTGTTATATTTCTGCTGCTTTTAAATAAAGCATATTACTCTACCTCTGGTATTTGAGTACTCTTTTTTCCACCTTGTTGCACATTTCATGTGCTTACTCCGGTATATATATATATATATATATATATATATGTGTGTGTGTGTGTGTGTGTATGTGTGTGTGTGTATGTGTGTGTGTGTGTCTGTGTGTGTGTCTGTGTGTGTGCGTCTGTGTGTGTGTATGTGTGTAGTTGAAATTTATAGAAACACAAAAAACGAAGACGGGTGTATGAATAAGAAGCATGTGTACAAGTTTGAAGCCCTGGTAAATGAAAAAGAATCTTTTACGTTTCGAACCTTAGGCTCTTCAACAGAAGGGAATAAGAGAAAATATATAGAGAGACAATGAAAAAAAAAACTTGTCGATTTCAGCGATCCAGTAAGTTGGCGCTTACTTATTCAAATTATCATAGTATAATCAGAATTATTAATATTGTTTGCAAATTTGCACCCTCGCCATATGCCTAATAATATCTTACCTACACTTTGCCACACTTCGTAATACCAAGAAATAACGAATACATATGATGATTATAATTTTAATTTTATCACATTTTAAGTTTTGAAAGAAAAAATATTTATTAATCACGAATATAATTAAATACCGCAAATTAGTCATTTATACAATTTTCCTGTAATTATTTTACCGTATGTACAAATTTCTCCGTGATTAACTCCTTTTGTTTTTCTTCTCTCTCATTATTTGTCTTTCTCACTGTGTATGTAGTGTTCTTTTACTAATTGCTTACCACCAATCCCAGGACTCAACCTATCACCGATGTTAACAATAATTTCAAATTTAGACGCGGTAAACATAGCTTTACATCCTTCGCCATCGATAAAATAAGTACCAGACCACAATTAGGGTCGATGTGATCGATTTCATCATTCTCTAAAACCTCAGGTCTTGTGCTCATAATAGAAATAATTATTATACAGTGGCATATTTATATATATATATATACACATCTGTATACATCTATACATACATATATATATATATATATATATATATATATATATATTTTATTTATTTATTTATGTGTTTCAGCCAAGTGGCTGCGGTCATGCTGGTGCACCACCGTGATTTTCACGTTCCTCGCATGGCTCTTCTCCCCCACCTGACATGGTCCAATCAAGAGTTTTGATGGCACATCTGGTGTATAAGAGAATTTGACATAGCTGCCCTAAACTGCGTCTCATTACGAGCCATTGGTTCGTCTGGTACCGTGAAGAGGAAAGTGTCAAGTTTTGTCTTGAAGACCTCCGTATCCATGTCTTGCATGTCTCTCAAATGTTTTGGCAGGGCATTGAAGAGCTGAGGTCCTCTGAAACCGAGGCTGCTGCAGTATCTCGTTCTTATGTGAGATGCAGTGGACGGTACCTTATTACACACGTGTGTGTGTGTGTGAGTGTGTATATATTCATATATAAATGTTTGTATGTATGAATAACTATATATCTGCCTATTCATCCCTTTCTCTCTCTCATGCTCTCAATCATCCCTTCTTTTTCACTCTCTCTCTCTATATATTTCTTTATATATATATATATATATATATATATATATATATATATATATATATATATATGTGGGGGGGGGTATACATATGCTTTTTTATTTGTATATAGATAGATGTATGTGTGTGTGCGTGTGTTTGTTTATTTGTATATATATGTAACTTCAAAAACATTAACTTTTTATTTTATTTTCGGTAATATTTCGCTATAAGTGAAACGAAGTTATATCAAATGAGGAGCGAAGCCATGCAACGGTAGTAGCAAACCTGGCATTAAGATGCGTAAACGTGGCTCGCAGACCACTGAGTATTATTTGGATACTTTAGAGCGC
The DNA here is from genome assembly GCF_046866305.1 of Octopus bimaculoides. Classification (NCBI taxonomy): domain Eukaryota; kingdom Metazoa; phylum Mollusca; class Cephalopoda; order Octopoda; family Octopodidae; genus Octopus; species Octopus bimaculoides. The sequence continues at coordinate 29,071,832 of NC_142930.1, read as the reverse complement.
AGCAGCACTCTCTCAATTGTTTTTCGAAAAATTAACGAACACCAAATGTCTTATCGCTGTTATGCTATAGGCATTTTGTACTACGATTTTAGACATCATGTGAATAGTGTACTCCGTGAATACAGACCACATCTAGTTTTATAGATATTTCCCTTTTTTCTTTAGTTTGCTTCCGTTGGCTTACAACTTTTCATTTTCGTTTAACTTGTAAGAAGTATATTTATACCTCCGCTAAGTTTAGAATATCTAATACTTGTGGTGTTCTTTATTTTCTTTCTCTTAAATTATTATTATTTATTCTAGTTAATACGAAATTCTCTGAACTCATTCGTATCCTCTCATTGTGGTGACTTTATCGGTAAATCATGTACAACGTTTCGATTTTCTTTCTTTATAAATATAAGGTAGGGGAATTTTATACAATACAAATCGTTAAAACACCGGGCAGAATGCTTAACTGAAATTCGTCCGTCATCTCGTTCTGATTTCAGATTCCGTGGAGGTCGACTTCACTTATAATCATTTCCGAGTCGATGAAATAAGTACCAGTTAAACACTGTACTCGACTTCTCGAACTTCCTGCCCATGTGCTAAAATTGAAATGAATATTACCTTTCTAATTCGGGTGGCGAGATCGCAGAATCTTTAAAGCGCCGGGAAAAATGCTTGACTGCATTTCGTTCGTCTTTTCGTTCTGAGTGCAAATTCCTTTCATTTCTTTCGGGATTGATAAAACAAGTATCGGTCGAGCACTGGGGTCGATGTAATCGACTTATCCTTTCCACCAAATTGCTAGCCTTGTGCCAAAATTTCAAACCAATATTAGTTTTCCAGTCTTTGAATATCGAGATTAGGCAATGAAGAAAGACACACATATTTGTAGTTCCTAATTTAGAGAAAGATTGTGCAATTAATTAATCATTTCTGAGCTTGCTCTGTTTAAGCTGAATTTCTTCGCCAAGAAATCTAATTGTAGAAGAGTAACGAATTATCATTTAAGAGACATGTTTCTTATCACCTGAAAACTATGAAAATTGGAGGTGAGATCATAATACACCAGGTTTCGTAGACTAAAATCATTATTAGTAGTGGCTGATGAAACATTAGTATTGCATTCTTATCTTAGGATTGATATATTTTTATTGATCTTGTGGTGAATCTTTCTGTCTACACGAACCGACTTTCTAGATCACGGTGTAGCGTTCGAAACTTCTGGATTTGCTATAAATTTGGACAGCAATAAAGAAATATTTAATTACCTTATTTGATCAACATTAATCTGCACGGTTGGTGTTGGTACTGGTAGTGGCATTATGGATAACAGTATCAACAATAATGATTGTCTTCGGACTAAATGTTTGGAAGTCTTAACGAAAACGTTTCCATTCTTCATATTTTAATTGTATTTGTTTTAATGAGATATATAATCAGACACTTTGCCGTCGAGATTTTGACTTAAAAAGCATTAATAGAATCACTTCTTTTATTTTCTTTTTTACATTTTTCTCATTTAAAGCAAGCATAATTCTACGTACCAATTATTAAAGTAATCTTAATCTGTAGTATAATTACAGGATAATTACCGTACATCATGATTTCCATAACCCCACATTGATTGTAACGGAATCATATCCTTTCACTATATATACATACATCGTTCTTATTCATAATTAATCCTAAATAGTGCCGCCTTTGTTTTAACGCACCAGATGTTATATGTGCTATAACCGCGAGTAAAATACGTTGTAACTTGATTTAAACTCTACGAAATGATAAAGAATAAGAAGACTAATAGAATGAACACGTCATTGTATTTAACATCACTTCAAACATAAATATCGAAATATCATTTCAATATCACCTCTGTATTTAATATTTCAATAAAATACATATCATTCGAATACTGTGGGATCTTTCTGCTTGAGTGTTTTTGCACATAAATGCACCATTTTATCTATGTTAAATTTAATATGATATCAATAAATGGTTCAGTGGATTTCAATGAATAATTCCATACCGTATTTGGTATATAGGTTTGGGCTTCCATTTGAAATACTTGTGGGAGTCAATTTGCAATTCATTGCTCCAGAAAATGAATTCCAGTGTTTATCCAAGAGCCTCTTCAATTACATTACGTTTCTTTATGATTCTATTTGTCTCCCAAAAGCAACACTATCGATATTATTTCATGTAACGATAACAGGAAACATGCTTCATTTAATTTCCGTTCCCACATCGTTTAAACTTCCTGAGAATTGATACAGTAATTATGACCGATGATCTCTGAAACATGCTAAAGTTGCTAAAATAACATTTAAATGAAATTGAAAATGAATGGATCAGAAAATACACTTACGGCTAACATTTATGCATGGATACTGAACAATGTTATCTACTAGGAATACCACTGTTTTCTGTATCAAATACAGAGTCAAATCTGGCTTACACACACACACACACACACACACACACACACACACACACACACACGCACATGCACAAACACACACACATACACACTCACACATGCACAAATACACACACACTGACAGAGAGTGAGACAGACTGACTGACAGACAGACAGATATCTTTTTATTATAGCCACACAGGGCTACATACAGAAAATGGACAAATTACAAAGTAGAGCTTTTCTTGGGGGGGGGGGGGGATAATTTCGATCAAAAGGGATCGCGGGAAGAAAAAAAAACGTGGGGGGGGGGGGCGATCAATAGGGATCGTGTATCACAGTCGATGTAAAAACCGGGGAACACATTAGGTTTATCCGTGGAGAGAAAAGCCTACGGAAAAGACCGCGGTCACCTCAGGCTTTTTTTTTTTTTAAAGATACATGAAAGTAAGTACCTTCTCTCTTTTTGTCTCTTTTTGTTACAAGTCTATGCTTAAAATGGTGTCGTCTTTCATTCTTACCATTCTTGCCACATTTACCCATTTTTTATTGAAACTTTCATTCGACAACACTTTCCTCTCTATCCTCATCCTCCTTTTCAAGTGGTACTTGAAAAAGTTGACGAGGGACTGACCAGAGAGGAAAGTGTTTGTTTGTAGACCTTTCAAACGCGTCCACCACACACATTCTTTTGCCATAGCTATCAGTGTTACAAAAACCGTTTTCCTTACCGTTTAAACAGATAGATAGATAGATAGATAGATAGATAGATAGATAGATAGATAGATAGATAGACACACTCATACAAATATGCAAGAAGCAAGGTGATTTAACCTGGTTTAGGAGATTTTTAGTGTGAAATTTATTTTTATACATAATAAGATACACACATTTTATAATACCCATTTTCTGCATATATTCATAACTTAATAAATTATACATTACAAAATACTCACGTTCAAAACGGGATAGCAAATGTATGTGTAAAACAATGTCAACAAACTATACATCACTAAAACACAAAGGTCAAATAACTTCTAGTATATTTAATATCTAGAGAGAATTTTGCTAACAACAAGCCTTCAAACATGCCTACATAATTTTGTGAAAGTGAAAGTATACGATACATTTCTATAGTAACCTTAACCATGACCTATCTGCTTGATAACCAGCACCTTCCCCAAACAAACAGGTAAAATCTTCTTAAAAGTATTATGAACTGTTACTGTTACTATTATTATACATAATGCTTAAACGCATTATGAACTTACACCTGATACACGTAAATAAACACATTCTATGACAAATGTTTAAATGCTGAACTTTAACCATCGCATTCCCTTTTGCCTCTTACATTGTTTCACCTACTCCTTCTTGTTCAGTTATAAAGCTCGAGTAGCCCTGCGTTCGTTTTTAGTTGCATGCACTTTTTTCTTAACTTGGAGGATATAAAAGTCGGCAGTATCCCAGTAATAGCTCTTTCTTCAACTTTTCCTCTGAAGTCGGACAATGACGGAAACGTTAGATTTTCGTATTCTTGCGGCATGTTCACCGTGCTCGTTTTATCGATTCTACTACTTTCTATCTATCTATCTATCTATCTATCTATCTATCTATCTATCTATCTATCTATCTATCTATCTATCTATCTATTCTCTTTTACTCTTTTACTTGTTTCAGTGTTTTGACTGCGGCCATGCTGGAGCACCACCTTTAGTCGAGCAAATCGACCCCAGGACTTATTCTTTGGAAGCCTAGTACTTATTCTATCGGTCACTTTTGCCGAACCGCTACGTTACGGGGACGTAAACATACCAGCATCGGTTGTCAAGCGATGTTGGAGGGATAGACACAGATACACAAATACATACACACGTACATATATATATATATATACATATATACGACGGGCGTCTTTCAGTTTCCGTCTACCAAATCTACTCACAAGGCTTTGGTCGGCCCGAGGCTATAGTAGAAGACACTTGACGAAGATGCCACGTAGTGGGACTGAACCGGGAACCTTGTGGTTGGTAAGCAAGCTACTTACCACGGAGAGAGAGAAAAAAACTGAGCGGTAGAGAGAGGAAGATAGATGTATATATGTGTGTGTCTATGTGTCTATGTATGTATGTGTGCGTTTGCATGTATAAGCATAAATACGTGTATATATGTATACATGTGTTTATGTATACATGCACGAAATTAGTCATAGAATTGACCGATGATTAATATTAGCTTCTGGGTCTGATTTTATTTGTATCTGCATGACTTTGAAATTCCTTTGATTGATCATAATGATGTGATCGATAATGGTGTGATGATGTAAGCATCCTAAATAGTTTTGCTGATGTTAAAGGTAACATGTATATTCATTGACTTTGGTTCATTTTATTTTGACTTAATTTAACTGGTGTTTTATTTTCCTAAGATCAACGCAGATGTTGCTGTTAGTGATGTCTGATTATTGGAAATGCGAAACGATTTATCCTCTGAAGCTAGTGTTGAATTTATAGCTATGAAATTCAGTATCTGATTTCAGTCAGGCAATCCTTAACGTGTTTATAATGCGAATGTTGTGTGCGGTTACACACACAAACACACACACACATACACATACATATACACATACACACACACACAAACTCACACACACATATGCTCCAGATACTCACACATTTCATATATATATATATGCGCGAATGGAAACAGGGAATTGCTGGTATTTAATCTCTTTCTTTGATAATTTCTCATGTTTAATATTTTGTTTAGAATACTAAAGTTTCTAAGTTTAATTGTTGTAAACCTTCTTCCCCTCATATTCAGAATGAATATGTGTGAATAGTGTGTTGCTGCTGAGTGTTGTATTAAGAAGCAAGAAATTATGAAAATAATGCAATACACGATGTTATCGCCAGATTAAAAAAAATTGTTTATTGTTTAACAAAGACAAATTTCCCATCGACTGTCACTGCGTTTCTTTTGTGCAATTTGCATCTCTCTCTTAATGCAGCTTTCGTAGATTATCTGCTTAGCTTTCTGGAATTCTATATAAGATGTTACTTTTTGTTAACTAACATTTTTTACGTCATCTTTTAACTTATGTAACAATGTGTTGTAAGAGTACGTTGCTTTGACATTTACAACGTAAATGTATATTTGGTCAACGAGAAAGCGGTGTGTTTCCGTGCCTAGATTTAAAAAAAAAGGAAATAGACCTGAAATTTATAAACTTAGTATTTATACTGAAATATGTATCTGTTTGCCTGAACTAATGTTTGCGCATGTAGTTTTCTAGCTTGTATTGCATCAGTATTGCTAGTTTGTAAATATGATTAATATATTTTGTATTAACTTTTATGAAGTTATTTTTATAATATTGCATTCGTACATCCTGTCTATTATTTCATGTAAAATGTCATATATTTGGACAGTCGCGGGTTCTGTTCGGGCGAATTACTACTTATATTACAGTTGTATATTTAAGAGGTATCTAAGAAATCAGCCGAAGCGTTGTCGAAACGTTGTGTTTACAATAAACACGATGAGGACAAATATTTGTCAAATATAAATAATGTAACCAATGCACTACTTATATTACCATATATTGCATGGATGCGATAAAAAAATAGGTTTGTTCAACGGGAGTTATTAACCACTATTATGCATATCATTTTTGAAACTATTGGCCGCTAAATCGGGAATTAAAAAAAAATAATTATTTTCTCTCTGTTTATGTTTTCGTGTTCCTTTCTGTTGAAGAACGTAGGATCGAAACGTAAAAGACTTTCTCACCTTCTCGAGCGTCAATCTAACACACCTGCTTGTTGTTTATACATCTGCCTTCGTCTTTTGTTTTTCTGTAAATTTCCAATATGTATATACACACACACATATATATATATATATATATATATATATATATATATATATACATATATATATATATATATATATATATATATATATATATATATATATATATATATATATATATATATATATATATATATATGTATATGTATATATATATATATATATATATATATATATATATATATATATATATATATATATATATATATATATATATATATATATATATATGTATATATATGTATATATATATATATATATATATATATGTATATATATGTATATATATATATATATATATATATATGTATATATATGTATATATATATATATATATATATATGTATGTATGTATGTGTGAGTGTGTGTGTGTGTATGGCTGTGTGTATGAGTGTGTGTATGAGTGTGTGCTTACGTGTAAACGGCTGTAACACGTGACATCTATAACTATATATTTTCTTCTTTGTTCACATCTTTTTGAAAGGAATCATTTTCAAAAACTTTGAATTTCTCTTACAGTTCATCGAGCGCCAACGAAATGGATGCTATTAAGAGGTATATCTGATGGGGTTATGAGTAAGAGTGACTTTGTCTGCAAGGAAAAAAAAAAAGGTGAAAAAGAAAGGAACATCATCCTTGATAAATACACTGAATTACAAAGCCCATATGAAGAATCCGTGAACAAGTCTTTCGTGTATTTATAGTTTGCATTGCAGCTAGCGAAAAGATCATAGCTATCAATGGAGTTTTTTCTTTTCCGTGCATGAAGTAGCATTTTGTAATGTATGCTGTTTATGAAATTATAGGTATAATACTAAGCCTATAGTTCACATTACAGTAAAAGTTTACTTAACATTTTAGTGGAGATTTTGTCAACATTCCCAACTTTTGGTAAATATTCTATGTACTCATCCAATAAAGGTTGCTGTGCCTTTCTGTCTTATATGTCAGCTGTTTAACGACTTTATTAGCTGATGTCTTGATTTGGATGATTGTGCATCTGTACTTGCTATTCGTCTTTTGAGATTCCACTGTACTATAGATGTATTTCACTGTACTGTAGATGTAGCTGTCATACGGGCCTTATTTGTGGGTTTGATGGTAATTAATTCATGAACATTTATTTTTCTTTATATGTTTTAATATTGCTGCGTTAACTTCCATGACTTCAATAAGTTTGCTGTTAGCATGTGATAGTTTATTTATTTATGTTGTGTTTCAGGCTCTGACCATAACAAGCTGATAAAACTTTTGCACATTAAAACTTTTATTTAGAGTTTCTTTAAAATTCTTCTGTATGTCTCTGTTGTGTTTATATCTTGGATAATTGCTTTCCCACCTGAATAAGCTTCGTTGTTTCTCGTTTATCTTTGTGGTCCTATTATCGCTGAGTCAGACCAGAAGCATTAACATGAATTTGAGTTCAGCTCCCTGTCCGTTTTAGAAATAATGGAAATTCGGAGATGTAACTTGATCTAGAGCCAGTGTAGGTTGAGGGGTGAAGAAATATGAATTGTGTAGGCAAAATTTCATCGTTTTTACGATGTGTACACAATCATTAGAAGATTGTATATTCAACCATTTCAGTACACTGATGTTAAGTGAGGAATGTTTTCAAAAGGTACGATTTAACTGGGGAATTTCTATTAAAAGTTTTATATGGAACGACAAACATCTTACTACAGAATGTACTTCAAACAACCGGAATAAAATTGATATTTCATACTAGTCACGAAATCTCGTACTTTGGCTGTGAATGTACAAAACGTATTCATTAAAAAACACTGTAATGCAGCATACAATTATCCATGAACTTTTTATTAATAGTAAATCACGTACAGAAAATGGGAAAAAGGACAAACGCATACAACGTAGAATAGACTATGATACTAACATTGATTTAATGACAGCAGAATGTATTCGAAAACTTAGCTGTTGTGGATAATAGTTGTACTACTGGGAAGCTATTTGTCATTATGTAATTTATGCGTTCAGTGATGAACAACCCAGGAAATTTGGATGGAGGTTTGTATCTGAATAAACTGGTACTTTATTTTTCTTTATGAAAGGAAGAAATGCATAGTAACTGTCGGTGCGATTTGGAAACATATAGCAAATTTCCGCAAGGCACTGTATGTCAGGAACACGAGCTTTACTTTGTTTCCTGGATACAGTTCTTTAGAGGACCTGTACTTTATAGAAAGTTAGCATTTTTTCTGCTGCAAAAGCTAATGAGAACCAATATTTATCACGATCCTAGGCAAGAACACTCATTGCACGTTAGCGATCTTTATTTTACTGAACAATTTATAATTTAACGAAAAGAATGTTCGCTTTTTAAATATTTATAAAATTGAGCCTATGGCTGTAGAATGCATCACCGCGCTAAGTATATTAAACATATTATCAAATATTCTATCAATCCATCACCCTTAAAAAAAAAATTAAAAAAATAATAATGCGGGAACTTTATATTTCTCAAGCAAGGAATAATGGATATATTAATATGTTAATATGCATGTCTGCTACAAATCTCCATCCTCGGAATTGGCAATGGTAAGCACCTGAAATTAATGATTGCCGGTGAAGAACTTTGTAATGTGTGCAGGGTAATGTACATAATATTACTTAAGGGTTGGCAGGCTTTAAAGCTGTTACAATACTACCCACACTCTAGATACCAGTGAACAGATAATACTACACAGAGATATAAACAGAAATCTGTGCAGTGATTATTACAGCCCAAGCGTTGTTTTAGTGCATGTTTACGAATTTTACTGGTTCTCTGCCTTTTAAACTTTACATTTCCATTTTAGATTACGGGCTCTAAGCTCAAATTCGTCCTAGGTATAAATTTAGCATGATGGTGCCTATAAAATAAGTAAAAGCCGAGCACTCTGATTGATGTAACCATCTTACACTTTCAGCAAATTTTCTTGTCCTTTGCCAAAATTTGAAGCCATTTGAAGCCATTTAGATTGTGGGTGTCTCGAAGAAATATTTCAAACTTGATCAAGTTAGAAGTTATCTATTCTTATCGTGCAATCCTACATTCATTATTGAGATTATAGGGTAAGATTTTCTGGAATTCTCTGAGAAGAGAGTTTCCTTAATGTCTAAGTGGAGATTTATCGTTGTCAAATAATATATAGTATTCCACTGATAGTTTTATGGTCAATATTGGAAACAAATGTCGGTCTGATTTAGTTTTATGAGTCTCATTTCTTTTTTTTATTACTCAGAATATTCGTACGAAACTAAATAAATCTAATGAAATGTATTCGTGATTGCTCCCCATAGTCGTCTCATGCGCAATCAACTTGTTCATATTGGCCAGTTTCTTTTGGTTTAGATATTAATGGTTTGAAATTTACTAATGTGAGATAATTCTGTCACTACAGCAACTATCGAGTTTCTACCCTTTGTGTGATTACAATGGAAAAGAGAAGCCTTAGTGAGTTTAATAAAGTAAGTGAAGCATTCAGCAGCGCCAGCCCACTTCAAGGGTTTGGCTTTAAGCCATTAACACATTATTAATAATTTCATTTTTCGAGATTTGGAAAATATGTCACTTACAATTACTATTACCCCATGGTTCCTGGATAGGAGTGTAGTTAGTTTGTGGGAAAATTACAGGACATTATCTGTTTCGATTTGAGTCCAAATCTCGTAACAGCCAAATATGCTTTACACCCTTTGCGGCTTAATGCAATAAAGTACAAGTGCTGGGTCAATAAAATTGTTTGCCCTCCTATATTGAAATTAAAAATAATACTCTTGGTTTACTTCAACTGTGGCAGATGGGGAAAATCATTTGGAAGTTGGATAAAATAATAAAATACAATGCGGTATATTTCCGAATTCTTTACGGAAGGCCGAGTTCAAATCCCAGATCATATATATATATATATATTTTTTTTTCTACATTGGGTGATGGTTAAAATCATATACTTTTCAAACACTGCGATAGATTTAATCGACTAACCGCCCTCGCAAATTCATAACCTTGTTGCTATATAAGAAATTTTTATAATTACTCGAGTATTTATTTTTTATTAGTTAACACACACTTAGTGCTAACCATATTGATCTGCAATCACTAGATATCAAGATTATTACCAACCTATTTTATTTAGAAAATTTGTTTTACCCAGGCTGCATTACTCTCTGTCAACATTTTTTAGACGATGACAAAATATATTGGAAGATTGAATGATTTGACTGTTATTTCTATGATGTCGAAACGCAATTTTAAAGATGCCCGCATTGGCGAACTTTAATATTACTCATAATCGGAAGGAAACAGAACCGCACTTTAAAATTTGAGAGTAATAGACAAAAAAAAAATAAATAAATAAAGAAGAAACGAAGAAACAAGTACTGAAAACTTTCGGTTACATTTTTATGCGTCGAAATCTGTGTAAAAAGATAGAGTATGAAGAAAGATCCAATCACATAATTGGTGTGAAATTGGTGAGTAGAACACAATAATCCTCTCGAAAATTGAGGTATTCTTCGATTTAAGGAGTTCGCATCCTTATATCTACTACGATTTAGACTGATCAGGAAAAATCTGCTTCTGTGTATGTGTGTTTGTGTGCCCGTGTGTTTGTGTGCCCATGTGTGTGTGTGTGCCCATGTGTATGTGTACGTGTGTGCGTGAGATAGAGAGAGTGTGTATGTGTGTGTGTATGTGTGTATGTGAGTATACGAGAGATAGAGAGAGATTGTGTGTATGGGTATGAGTGCCTAAATGTACCAGTGTATGTATCTACATGTGACGTGCGTGTCATTTTTCAATTACTAAGTTGTGATAAACACAAAAGTTTCCCACGTAGCTTTGTAATATATATGCGAAGTGTGTGTGTATGTGTGTGTGTGTGTGTGTATGTGTGTGTGTGTGTGTGTGTGTGTGTGTGTGTGTGTGTGTGTGTGCGGGGGTAGACAGATACGAAGAGACAGTTGGAGAGGGACCAATAAATATTTATCGTTTACGAGTTAGACATGTGGAGAACAAACTGACTGAAATGGAGTTATCAGTGGTACAGTATTCAGTTTATCGAATTTGTTAGTGTAAACGTGGAGACACACACAACTAATAACAATGAGGAGACGGCGATGACGACGACGACTGCGACGACAAAGATGATGATGATGAAGATGATGATGATGGCGACGATCATGATGATTATGATGGCGATATATTCATATTTCCATTGGAGAAAAGAAAATTGTGTTTCTAAACCAAATACATGCGCTCGTATATACACACATACACACACAAACACATGCGTATAAACTTATATATTCATATGCGTGCTTGTATATGAATATGCGTATATACAAAAATAAATATATATATATATATATATATAGTGTATATGTATGTTTATATATATATGTGTGTGCATTTGTGTATATGCATAAATCTATATATATATATATATATATATATATATATATATATATATATATATATATATATATATAGCTATATGTTTGCTTGTTTATATATACATGTGTGTGTGTGTGTGTGTGTGTGCGTGTATTTGTGTGAGCGTGTTTGTGTGTATGTAAATCGATAGCTCTGGAACAAATAGGGAAAACGCTGGTTAAGATTGATCAGAGATAAAAACAAGAGAAAAAACTTACTGCTCAATAAAATATAAAAGAGAGAGAAGAAATCATTATAGAAATGATGTGCGGACATACATCAGAATTACTGGTTGATCTACATCTGATCTGTTGTAAATTATACTGCATCTATCCTCAGTTAGGGATCAGTGCTCATTTTAGCTTACCATCACACATCACTTTGTTTTCATGCTCATTTCTTTTTTTCCCCACGCCATCCAAATTTGTGAGTGTATGTATCTGCATATTTTTATCTATTCAGTTTTTCGAGCTTTCATAAAACCAGCGATTATATCAACTGGCCTCTGTCGATCACAAATAAAGAACACATGACACCATCCGTTTACTGAAGTTTTCATAGTTATTATAGTGCAAAGCTCCAGTGATTCAATTTTTACTTATTTGTTTACTGTTTTTAACATATTTTTCGTGAGCAACAGCTACTCTACCGAACGAAATATACGCCTGTCTATTTATGTATGAATGTATATATGTATGTATGTATGTATGTATGTATGTATGTACGTGT